>NW_027006021.1:60000-133082 GCF_036934945.1 Oncorhynchus masou masou | reverse complement strand
CCCCTATCAGACCACAGCAAAATCACAGTCTACCTAAACAGAGCAATACTCAATCATGAGGCATCAAAGCCAAAGGAACTGAGTAACATTAAGAAATGCTATAGATGGAAGGAATGCAGTTTGGAAACCTACCAAAAAACAATTAGGCAACAACAAATTCAATCCCTTTTAGACAATTTCCTGGGTAAAACGTTCCACTGTAATAGTGAAGGTGTAAACTTGGCAGTAGAAAATCTTAACAGTATATTTGACCTCTCAGCTTCCCTATCAAATCTAAAAATCTCAAATAGAAAACCGAAGAAAATTAACAACAATGACAAATGGTTTGATGAAGAATGCAAAATTCTAAGAAAGAAATTGAGAAACCTGTCCAACCAAAAACATAGAGACCCGGAAAACCTGAGTCTACGCCTTCACTATGGTGAATCACTAAAACAATACAGAAATACACTACGGAAAAAGAAGGAACAGCATGTCAGAAATCAGCTCAATGTAATTGAAGAATCCATAGACTCTAACCACTTCTGGGAAAATTGGAAAACACTAAACAAACAACAACACAAAGAATTATCTATCCAAAATGGAGATGTATGGGTAAACCACTTCTCCAATCTTTTTGGCTCTATAACAAAGAATAAAGAGCAAAAACATATACATGATCAAATACAGATCTTAGAATCAACTATTAAAGACTACCAGAACCCACTGGATTCTCCAATAACATTGAATGAGTTACAGGACAAAATAAAAACCCTCAAACCCAAAAAGGCCTGTGGTGTTGATGGTATCCTCAATGAAATGATCAAATATACAGACAACAAATTCCAATTGGCTATACTAAAACTCTTTAACATCATCCTTAGCTCTGGCATCTTCCCCAATATTTGGAACCAAGGACTGATCACCCCAATCCACAAAAATGGAGACAAATTTGACCCCAATAACTACCGTGGAATATGCGTCAACAGTAACCTTGGGAAAATCCTCTGCATTATCATTAACAGCAGACTCGTACACTTCCTCAATGATAACAATGTACTGAGCAAATGTCAAATTGGCTTTTTACCAAATTACCGTACAACAGACCATGTATTCACCCTGCACACCCTAATTGACAACCAAACAAACCAAAACAAAGGCAAAGTCTTCTCATGCTTTGTTGATTTCAAAAAAAGCCTTCGACTCAATTTGGCATGAGGGTCTGCTATACAAACTGATGGAAAGTGGTGTTGGGGGTAAAACATACGACATCATAAAATCCATGTACACAAACAACAAGTGTGCGGTTAAAATTGGCAAAAAACACACACATTTCTTCACACAGGGTCGTGGGGTTAGACAGGGATGCAGCTTAAGCCCCACCCTCTTCAACATATATATCAACGAACTGGCGCGGGCACTAGAAAAATCTGCAGCACCCGGCCTCACCCTACTAGAATCTGAAGTCAAATGTCTGCTGTTTGCTGATGATCTGGTGCTTCTGTCACCAACCAAGGAGGGCCTACAGCAGCACCTAGATCTTATGCACAGATTCTGTCAGACCTGGGCCCTGACAGTAAATCTCAGTAAGACCAAAATAATGGTGTTCCAAAAAAGGTCCAGTCACCAGGACCACAAATACAAATTCCATCTAGACACTGTTGCCCTAGAGCACACAAAAAACTATACATACCTTGGCCTAAACATCAGCGCCACAGGTAACTTCCACAAAGCTGTGAACGATCTGAGAGACAAGGCAAGAAGGGCATTCTATGCCATCAAAAGGAACATAAATTTCAACATACCAATTAGGATTTGGCTAAAAATACTTGAATCAGTCATAGAGCCCATTGCCCTTTATGGTTGTGAGGTCTGGGGTCCGCTCACCAACCAAGACTTCACAAAATGGGACAAACACCAAATTGAGACTCTGCACGCAGAATTCTGCAAAAATATCCTCAGTGTACAACGTAGAACACCAAATAATGCATGCAGAGCAGAATTAGGCCAATACCCACTAATTATCAAAATCCAGAAAAGAGCAGTTAAATTCTATAACCACCTAAAAGGAAGCGATTCCCAAACCTTCCACAACAAAGCCATCACCTACAGAGAGATGAACCTGGAGAAGAGTCCCTAAGCAAGCTGGTCCTGGGGCTCTGTTCACAAACACACCCTACAGAGCCCCATGACAGCAGCACAATTAGACCCAACCAAATCATGAGAAAACAAAAAGATAATTACTTGACACATTGGAAAGAATTAACAAAAAAACAGAGCAAACTAGAATGCTATTTGGCCCTACACAGAGAGTACACAGCGGCAGAATACCTGACCACTGTGACTGACCCAAAATTAAGGAAAGCTTTGACTATGTACAGACTCAGCGAGCATAGCCTTGCTATTGAGAAAGGCCGCCGTAGGCAGACATGGCTCTCAAGAGAAGACAGGCTATGTGCTCACTGCCCACAAAATGAGGTGGAAACTGAGCTGCACTTCCTAACCTCCTGCCCAATGTATGACCATATTAGAGAGACATATTTCCCTCAGATTACACAGATCCACAAAGAATTCGAAAACAAATCCAATTTTGAAAAACTCCCATATCTACTGGGTGAAATTCCACAGTGTGCCATCAGAGCAGCAAGATTTGTGACCTGTTGCCACGAGAAAAGGGCAACCAGTGAAGAACACGCACCATTGTAAATACTACACATATCTATGCTTATTTATTTTATCTTGTGTCCTTTACCATTTGCACATTGTAAAAACACTGTATATATATATAATATGACATTTGTAATGTCTTTATTGTTTTGAAACTTCTGTATGTGTGATGTCTACTGTTAATTTTTATTGTTTATTTCACTTTATATATTATATACCTTACCTGCTTTGGCAATGTTGACACATGTTTCCCATGCCAATAAAGCCCCTTGAATTGAATTGAATTGACAAAGGGAGGGAAAGAAAATTAGAAAAGGGGAGGGGGAGAATGATGAGAGAAAAGGGAGAGGAGAAAGAGAAAAAGGAGGGAGAGAGAAGGGGGGTGTCATTGGATTGGCTGACTGTTTTTTTATTTTATTTTTTATTTCACCTTTATTTAACCAGGTAGGCTAGTTGAGAACAAGTTCTCATTTACAACTGCGGCCTGGCCAAGATAAAGCATAGCAGTGTGAACAGACAACAACACAGAGTTACACATGGAGTAAACCAATAAACAAGTCAATAACACAGTAGAAAAAAAGAGTCTATATACATTGTGTGCAAAAGGCATGAGGAGGTAGGCGAATAATTACAATTTTGCAGATTAACACTGGAGTGATAAATGATCAGATGGACATGTGTAGGTAGAGATACTGGTGTGCAAAAGAGCAGAAAAGTAAATAAATAAAAACAGTATGGGGATAAGGTAGGTAAATTGGGTGGGCTATTACCGATGGACTATGTACAGCTGCAGCGATCGGTTAGCTGCTCAGATAGTAGATGTTGAAAGTTGGTGAGGGAGATAAAAGTCTCCAACTTCAGTGATTTTTGCAATTCGTTCCAGTCACAGGCAGCAGAGAACTGGAAGGAAAGGCGGCCAAATGAGGTGTTGGCTTTAGGGATGATCAGTGAGATACACCTGCTGGAGCGCGTGCTACAGGTGGGTGTTGCCATCGTGACCAGTGAACTGAGATAAGGCGGAGCTTTACCTAGCATGGACTTGTAGATGACCTGGAGCCAGTGGGTATGGTGACGAATATGTAGCGAGGGCCAGCTGACGAGAGCATACAAGTCGCAGTGGTGGGTGGTATAAGGTGCTTGAGTAACAAAACGGATGGCACTGTGATATACTGCATCCAGTTTGCTGAGTAGAGTATTGGAAGCTATTTTGTGATGACATCGCCAAAGTCGAGGATTGGTAGGATAGTCAGTTTTACTAGAGTAAGTTTGGCGGCGTGAGTGAAGGAGGCTTTGTTGCGGAATAGAAAGCTGACTCTAGATTTTATTTTAGATTGGAGATGTTTGATATGAGTCTGGAAGGAGAGTTTACAGTCGAGCCAGACACCTAGGTACTTATAGATGTCCACATATTCTAGGTCGGAACCATCCCGGGTGGTGATGCAAGTCGGCGTGCGGGTGCAGGCATGGAACGGTTGAAAAGCATGCATTTGGTTTTACTAGCGTTTAAGAGCAGTTGGAGGCCACGGAAGGAGTGTTGTATGGCATTGAAGCTCGTTTGGAGGTTAGATAACACAGTGTCCAAGGAAGGGCCAGGAGTATACAGAATGGTGTTGTCTGCGTAGAGGTGGATCAGGGAATCGCCCGCAGCAAGAGCAACATCATTGATATATACAGAGAAAAGAGTCGGCCTGAGAATTGAACCCTGTGGCACCCCCATAGAGACTGCCAGAGGACCGAACAACATGCCCTCCGATTTGACACAAATCTGGTTAGCTTCTGGAGGTTCTTGAATGTGTTCTAAAATTAAAAATAATAGCGATACCGTATATCACATTGGGTGAGGCAGGTTACCGGAAGGTATAATCGAATAAATAATCAAAAAGAGATCGAAAATAAAATTGAAATATATATATACGAAAAATACGAAAGTACACGAGACGCGAACAAAACACGTCTTCACTGCTACGCCATCTTGGGAAATTATCACTGTTAGTGATAACACCAATGTATGCAATAGCAATATGTGGCCACCAGATGGAGGTATTGGAACAAAATTAACATGAAGTCACTGCCATTATGGCACAATTTCCAATGGGATGTAAAACCTTTTCTTATGGGTATTACTAGGAGGAAGATGGATGTCCTCCCTTATATATAGGGGTCAAAGGGGTCAAAATAAGGAACGCTTCACGAATTTGCATGTCATCCTTTGCGCTATCTGGAGCTCATTCTTCTCTGTTTCAATTGTTTCAATTGTTTCAAATATACCCTCCTCCAATCAGAGCTTTTGCTTGTTTCAAATTGGAATAAGAGAGCAAAAACCCACCAATGAAAAGTCTAGCTTGTTTCAAATGTTTTTCAGCCAATCATCACTCTCCGAAAGTCCTGGAACGTAACTTGACCACGTAACTTGACCACACAAAAAAATATTTTCCGGCAGCCGTTATTTGATCATACCTACCCTGTGAGTATCTGTGGTAATTTTGTTTAATTTGCAAGTAAATCCACATCAAGGACAATTCCAAGTTTAACACTGGAGTGATAAATGATCAGATGGTCATGTGTAGGTAGAGATACTGGTGTGCAAAAGAGCAGAAAAGTAAATAAATAAAAACAGTATGGGGATGAGGTAGGTAAATTGGGTGGGCTATTTACCGATAGACTATGTACAGCTGCAGCGATCAGTTAGCTGCTCAGATAGCAGATGTTGAAAGTTGGTGAGGGAGATAAGTCTCCAACTTCAGCGAATTTTGCAATTCGTTCCAGTCACAGGCAGCAGAGAACTGGAAGGAAAGGTGGCCAAATGAGGTGTTGGCTTTAGGGATGATCAGTGAGATACACCTGCTGGAGCGCGTGCTACAGGTGGGTGTTGCCATCGTGACCAGTGAACTGAGATAACCTGCAGCCAGCAACACCCCCACCAGTAACACCCCCGTCAGTAACACCCGGCCCAACAGTGCGGCTACGTAAGTGTTACATATCTTAAAGGAAAATATAATTCTACTTGTTTCACACAGTTGGAAATTATGACATATTTGCTGGGGGTTTTTCAAAGGCCTCTTGGTCCTGTGATCTCTGCATTCCTTTCAAGGCGCTCTCTCGCCCCAGGTGAAGATGAAAAAACTCATTGCTTCTCAGCCTGCAGTTCAAGATGAGTGTCTAGAAAAATGTCAAGTTAGTTGTGTCAAACAGTATGTAATATGTTTAATAGTTATGTTTATGTAAATAGTTAAATTAAGAATTTGTTTTTTTCTGCTTTCTTGCTTGATAAATAAAGTAGAGCTTGGCTTGAGAGCCTAAAACGATCATGTGTCAAATGGCTCATTAGTTATTCTGTTTTTGAATTTTGGGAAGCACATGGCTACTTAATATACACCTGTAGGGACACCTACTTTGTTATGACTTTCTTAAAGGCCCAGTGTGCCTATTTCACATGTTTTGACATGAATATGGCTGAATTAATTCAATACCTTGACATGTTCTCATCAAGTACATTTCAGCCATCTTTGGGGGCCCTGTAAAGTCTGTTTAGGTGCTCCAAGTGCCCCGTGGAGGCCCCCAGGGGCCAGCCTACTAGATGGACTGAGACGGGCAATCTTCTCTGTTCCAAATGTTCCAAATTCCCATATTGTTCCATTTGTCCTCTCCTCCAATCAGATGCTTCAGTTTGTTCCAAATTGGAGAAAGAGAGCACAAATCTACCAATGAAGAGCCTAGCTTGTTCCAAAAGTTAAGCCAATCATCTTCCTCTGAAATTTTCCTCACGTCACTTCATCACAAAATCTTTTTCTGTCAGCCATTGACGCTACTCGGTGAGTTTCTGAGGTAATTTTGCTTAATTTGCAAGGAAATCCACATCAATGACTATAAATGTGATGAAATATGACAATAACACGTCTAGCCAACCGCATTTCTTTACTACAGAGGCTGCCCTGTGTAATTTAACGTCTGTAGATCGCTAGCTACTGTAAACAAGGGTTACAAAAACGCAAAAGTTTATTTGACTGCTGACAACCCTATAAAACCTTAGCTAACATCTGTCAACTCAAACTTGGAATTGTATACTGTTTAATTGTCTATTTTCCTTCGTTTTTTGATGGCATGCGTTTGAAGTGTATGTAGTTGGATGCATTGTATGATATGTGACAACATGATTGTCATTGGGGCAAACGTGGCTTTTTATGATTTTAACTAAACTGAATTTAACTGCATCTGAGCTAATAATCAACCTAACCCGGCACCCCCTCCACACCACTGTTTTTGTCCTATACCCCCCCCCCCCCCCCCCCCCCCCCCTCACTGCTGTCCTCCTCCAAGCAAACGTAAGTTCCTTTATATGTATCTAATATGGTTATGCTGTCACTGCACTCCTCAGTCATGATAATAGTATTTTCCTTGCCTTCAAGATGGAAAATCCAACATTTGGAACAGAGAAGAATGCCCGTCTCATATATTGCCTATTCTTCTCTGTCCAAGGAGGAGGGGAAATGGGGGGTTTTGCTGGGTGAGAGGAGGAGTTTGCTGGGGCATGTCAACAATGCATATTAAGTAGCGATGTGCTTTGAGCACCAGGTCTAAACAGGAAGACAGACACAGAAGCCCAGTCTAGGAGTTTTAATGATGAACCAGAGTATACATAGGGAAACATGATGAAATGCAAGATAATTATTGCAATGTAAATCCAATAAACATTAAATAAATGTAAGCAATCTCTATAGTGAAATGTGGACAGAAATGTTTGCAAAAGGTAAGCTAGTCTACCAAGAAGTTGAGTTTTCACCTGAAGATGTGTTGATAAATCATGTTTGATTTATATTTGTATATTGTAATGTCTATCCTCTTATTTATTTTTTACAGGATTTTGTTTGGGAACGGACCGATGTTAGTCTGGTGTCTCGCCTCAGAACTGCCATGGGTTACCCTACCAGTAGTCTTATAGACTACAGACAATATAGCTCTGAGGGTCATCAACACACACAAGCCTCTACACCGCGCTCAAGGTCTCGGTCCAGGTAGAGGGGAACGGTGAACTATTTACAAATAAAAACGTCCGACCACCCAGCCAGTGGCTCAGTGTCCTTCACCTCGCCCCTTAGCGTCCTTCATTTCCGCCAGCCACTGGGCCACGTCCTTACCCCCAGCAGCAACAGAGCAGAACGCCACGCCGCCGAAGCGGCTGTGGCCCGTCTCCCGTCGCTTCGGCAATCCGCATTTGGAGCAGACGTAATGCTCACGTTGCCTTCTCTTCCCGGCTGTCCCCTCCTCTGTGTCCGCCGCGATCCTCTTCCTCCTCCTCCAAGCCGTTGTCCTTGACACTGGAGGAGGTGAAGAGCAGCCCGTCTGTGGTCCTTGGGCTGGGGAGGGGCCGGGAAGTGCGGGGGGTTGTTGCTCCAGGTGGGCTGGCAGAATGGGCACGTGGGCGGGCTCTCCTTGCTGGATGGTTTGGCGTGGGACCGGGGGGGGGAGGGTGACGTAGGGAAAGGGAAGGGTGCCCTGATTCCCTCCTGCTTGAAGTGGAGGGGCTTGGCTGCAGGGAGGGGCTGGGTGGTGACGCTGGGGGCAGCAGCGAGCCCCATTCCCTGCTGCAGCACCATCCTCTCCCTCTCCTTCTGACGCCGGGAATACCTGAAACAGGGAGAGAAAACAAACAAGCGGTCACTCAGATTGTCATTAGTCACAAGGCTTTATGTAACAAGTCTTCCAACAAGTCGTCCATAAGTTAATGTCTTACCACTGACTAATGGTCCTTTGATTCAGCTCAAAGAGCTGAAGGTTGGTCTGGGCCATCAACCTCGGGCTGTTCAGCACTGCCTCCCTGATGCCCACGTAGTCTGCCAGAATGAGCGCCCACCTGCTCTTCTTGACACCGGCAGACTGCGTGGCGCTGGGATGGATTTGACAGAGCTGACTGCAAATGGCCTCCACCAAACGGCTGGTGCCCGGCCAATTTGCAGGGCCCGAGTTGAGTCTGAGAAGGCAGTGAAACAGAGGAGATAAATAGTTAGAGAACATTGAAAAATGATAGCCATCGCCTGACCTTCATATGCATTTAATGTAGAGGCAGGCAATAAAATAGTTAGGTGGAGGACATGAACACTAACAACATACCGTTGGAGAGAGTCTTTTCCTAGGATAATGGACGACTTCCCCTTCGTTGTTTTGAACCGCCCCTGAACGATCCTCTCCTGGTGTCGGGCAGGGTAGATCAAGCGCTGTTTGTCGAAGTCTGGCAGCACCAGCCACAGTGCCACCAGACCGTCTACCCTGCGGTCCGACAACCCCTGACGGTTCCTCACCCCCACCAAGGCCCTGGCAAGCCTGCGGACATGCTGGTCGCCTGGCATTGCATCAGGACCTTTAGTCTCCTCCTGAAGATAAAGAGATAATGTCCTACATTTAGGGGTAACACTTAAGATGTTTCTACAAAGGAAATAGATGTTATTTTACATTGTGTAACTAACAGAAAATAACACTGATGGATTCTTTTAAAATGAAACTCTTGTGTTGTGAGCTTTCTAAAATGTTTGCACTCAGCTGATGGCATCCTTGTTATTAAACACCCCAAACTTGTCTTGAGTTTGTCTCAATTCCTTATTTAAAAGAGGTTGCAATAGCATGTATTTTTTTACCAACACTAAAGGTCAAATATAATTACCTCTGAATCAGAGGAGTGGTCAGGGTGAGGAGAACTGTGTCGACCAGGGGCCTCAGGAGAGCTTCCGTCTTCAGGGGCGGTGGGACTGGATGGCCCAGACCTGGGTGCGTCAGCAGGTTCCCCTGACAGAGGTGCCGCTGAGCTGGAGGACGGGGCGCTCATAGGAGGGACATGGGGGATGTGGACTGTCGGGTCCACATCCTCCTCCTGAAAGCCCTCGTCCTCCTCGTCGAGCTGCTCGACGGCGGCTGCCTCTTCCGGAAGGTCAGGGTCCGCGCTGACATCCTGCAGCACTCTGCCAGTCTGCGAGTACAGGTACTCCACTCCGAGGAGTTCCCCTATAAAATAAATTAAAAGCAGAGTAGAGAAGTGTTAATGGGATGTAATTAATGAAACCGATGTAAATGTTCATTCTCTTACTTGACTAACCTGTGTACTCGCTAGGCTTGGAGTAGTCCTTAACCTGTTCCTTGCCAAGCACAATTTGGCTGTTAAGGTTAAGGATGTGCTGCAGGTGGCCACTGTAGGAGAGCAGGGGCTTCCTGTTCTTTCCCTCCACTGCTGCCCGCGCACGGTCCTCGTTCCACCTCACCAGTCCATCCAACAGGAATGCCTGGAAATGCATTGCATTTGCCCTGGTACCTGAGAGAACAATGCACGATTAGGGTGGGAGAGCTGTTGCTGTTAACATTAAACATTAAGCATGACTTTAAGCTCCACAATGACAATTACCTGGGATGAACCGGTTGAGGTGGAGGTGGAATGACTCCAAGGATGTGGAGCCCCGTGCGCAGCGATAAACCGGCAACATCACGCCGCCCTTGGTGATTTTGCCGGTCTCGGTGTACAGCTGTACACCGGGTGGGTCCTGTATGCAGTGGAGGTGGCGCCTCTGCTCTTTCCAGATCGCCTGAATGCGGATGGAGTCCAGCAACGGGATGCCCAGGGTGTCAACCCCTTCTCGCTGTTGAAGGTCTCGAGGAGGTCAAGGAGAAGGACTTCGGTCGCCGCAGCTCCACGCGTACGACGCCGGCAGTGAAGTGCCATCTCCTTCCTGCCGATCTTCCTCGAAACCTCTGCCTCGGTGAGGCCGACCATCCCGTGCTTCCTCTCCATCTCAGACCTCTTGGCCTTCAGCAGTCGGCGGACATCGCCTGCATCCCACTCAAAGATGCAGGCTGACAGCTGCCGCATGAAGGGACCGTAGAGCTGGTGGCTCTCAGTGGTGACGCCTGACGCGAACCGCCCCATCAGGTGCCAGATGTCCAGCCGAACCACCAGCTGGTCCCAGTCATTGAACATGGCAGCTGTCTTTGATCCGCCGAAGCTGGAGCAGCAGTCTCGGTCCACGTACATGAGCTGGGGGGGCGCCACCCCGGCCAGCCGGTACCGTTCCATGAGACCAGCCGCCATGGGGAGTAGGCCCTCGCCCTCAGCGGCAGTGAGGACACTGACGAGGACCTGCCCATGCTCGTTACCGACGTTGGTAACCCAGGCGGCCGTGTCTGCAGCGGTACCCGCAAGCTTTTTAGTCACCTGGAGACAAATACACAAAGACAGAAAGGTAAAGACATTATTTACATATAGATATCAAAAAAATATACAAAAAAATCATACATGACTCATCTTCACATTTTTAAGTGAAAACTCACCTTCTTGGTAGAGTCCATCTTTAAGATGGTCCCAAAGACGGAGGTGACCCTGGCCTTCACCTCGTCCAGCCGCGATAGCACGTCATGGTTGTAGACTGTCAGAAGCAAGACGGGTGAGGGCACCGGGGGCATCTCCGGTGGATCAGTGAACTGCCGCCCAATGCCCAAGGCCAGAAACTGCTTGCACTCCCCGAGGTACCGTATACAACACCGCATCCAGGACTCGCTGTGACTTTCACACAGCTTGCTGTAGGTCTGTGACGCACTGTTCCCCAAAGTGCGCGACCTCAGCATCCTCACAACCCGCAGGTCACAGGACAGCCTAGAGAGAGAGAGAGAGAAAAGCATATGAATGACATGCATTCATTTAACTTCATTACTAACTAACAAAACCTTGTGAACTTACTTGTATGTCAATATTGCTGGAAACTGGCAGCGATGCCGAGCGTCCAGCTGACTGACAAGGTCCCGTGACCACCCCGCGACCTTCTTCTTACACCGGCCGCATTCCAGGTACTCAGTGGCCATGAGATACCAGCGGTCGATGTCCAAGACCCTCCGGATGGTCTTGTAGAGCCCAGCCTGGCACAGTGTGCCTCTGCACCCAGACTGGGGGCATGCCAGCTTGTATGCCCACATGCGTACGGGCATCCAAAGGAACAGCTGACATGCGAAGAAGGGCTCGGGGATGCGGGTGGCTGATTGTAGATCGGCCGTGGTTGGGGAGGGTTCCACCACGTGACCAGGTCAGTGGTGAGTGTCGACCTCCCAAAGCTATCCCTGGTGAACAGCGTGCGGCCGATCCACCGCTGCTGCTCCTTGGTGAGAGATGAACGCCAACTCTCTGGAAGCAGCAGCTGAGTGAGAGGAGAGAGTGATGGGGGAGAAGGGATGGTAATGTTTCAGAGAAACGGACAGGGACAGAGTATGCAGGAGACAAGACAACTGTGTCCAATGTTTAATATCTCAACAATGTGGAGTAATTACAGTTGATGAATTTACCTCAGCACTTTCTGAGGCGGGCCTTGGAGGCAGGAAGGACTGCCGGGGCAAATCCTCCTCTTCGCTCCGCCCTAGTAGGGCAGGAGCAGGGGCCGGGTCAGGAACCAGGGCAGGGACCGGGGCTCGGTCATTTGGAGGCAGAGGCCGAGGGAGCGATGGGTGGAGCTGTAGGGCAACGGCTTTTGCAGTGACACAGAAATATATAGGTTAAATTAATGAATAAATGCTTCCATGAATGAACAGACATATGTATGTAAATGTAGATAGCAGTGACTTAAGTTAATAGCACAATTCCAACATGCCCAGATGAATATCAATCAGTGATAGGATGTAACAAAATAATTAAATGAGTGTTGGTCAAGTTTGAGTGTAAAACGTACATGAAATTAGTGATTAAAATGGAAAATAGAAAGTCATGATTACGTGACATACAGGATGACAGCTACAGTGGCAAGGGAAGATATTTAATAGTGCATACATGCAGTGACTCTCCTCTAAAACCCAGATGACTCTTACCAATACATTTCCTTGGGCTGATGATAGGGAAAAATATTTAAAACACTTTAATACATGTCAGCAAAAACTTGAACTGAATAATTATCAAATGTACTATGTCAATTAATAGTGATGTAAAAACATACATGTGTCTATGTCAGCAGCTGCTTTGACCAGCTCTGCGTCTGATATATCTGTTGGTGGCAGTGCTGGTCGAGGGAAAGACACCCCTATATCACGTGGAGAGAGAAAGGATTGTGAGCTACACAGCTTATCGAAACATTTTTATTTTTATCTTACATGTGAAACTAGACACTCACCTTGAACTGCAGGCTGAGAAGCAATGAGTTTATTCATCTTCGCCTGCAGTTCGCCTGGGGCGAGAGAGCGCCTTGAAAGGAACGCAGAGATCGCAGGACCAAGAGGCCTTTGAAAACAAAACAGCAAATATGTCACCATTTCCAACTGTGTGGAACAAGTAGAATTATATTTTCCTTTAAGATATGTAACACTTACGTAGCCGCACTGTTGGGCCGGGTGTTACTGGCGGGGATGGTGCTGGCTGCGGCGGGCCTGGCCACAGCAGCTACCCCCTCCCGGTCTCTGCGCTGAATGTAATCAATTAAGGCGGCCATCGCACTCCCAGGATAACGGGGTGTCTGCGTCCTCATGCTCCTGACATATCTGTGTGAGACACAGCAGAGGGAACATTTCAGATGTAAAATGTTGCATAAAAAACACTGACATGAACATAGAAAACACAGAAGACGCTCGCCCCTTACTTTATCCTGTCTGCACCCGTAGCCTCATACAGGTCCTGCAGCGTGTCCCACTTGTACTTTCCGATGCCGACAAGGGCCTTGCCCTCCTGGCCTGAAATAAGCACGGGAACCAATTAACTATCAGAGCAAAAGAGTTACATCTTACATACAATGAGGAGAATTAAACAAACTCACCTGGCTGGGAGGACAGGACTTCAGCTTCCTCGTGCGCCCGGTTGAACCTGACCATCTCAGAGAAGGCCGGATAGGCGCACGAATAGCGAGTCAAGGCGTCCTTGTTGGCCATCAGGGGATGCTGGGAAACACTGCCCTCTCGCTCTCTCTCCTTCTGATGCACCGTTACCAGGTGCACCATGTAGCCCACGTCGTTCTCCATCATCCACTTGAAGGTCTGACCACGGTACTTGCCGAACTGAACCGCGCACCGGCTCAGGACGACCATCTCTGCACCGGGGTCACCTCCCTCGGAGACGACACGGGCTCGAGCCTCTGCTTCCACTTCCTCCCACTTCTTAGCCCTCACAGGAGGGCCCTGGGCACCAGAAGCAGGGGGGCCGTCAGCGGCCACTTTAACTGCCTGCGGTGTGGCCTTGAGGACCAACTCCTGTGAGGGCGTGAACCGGAAACTAGGATTTTCCATCTTAGGAGGGAAGAAAAATACTATTATCATGACTGAGGAGTGCAGTGACAAGTAACAGCATAACCATATTAGATACATATAAAGGAACTTACGTTTGCTTGATAGGTCTGCTAGGAGGGGGACAGCAGTGAGGGGGGGAGGGGGGTATAGGACAATATCAGTGGTGTGGAGGGGGGTGCCGGGTTAGGTTGATTATTAGCTCATATGCAGTTAAATTCAGTTTAGTTAAAATCATAGAAAGACACGTTTGCCCCCAATGACCATCAATACAATGCATCCAACTACATACACTTCAACCGCATGCCATCAAAAAACGAAGAAAAATAGACAATTAAACCGTATACAATTCCAAGTTTGAGTTGATATAGATGTTAGCTAAGGTTTTATAGTTTTTTTTTTTTTTGTAAACCTTGTTTACAGTAGCTAGCGATCTACAGATGTTGTTAAATTACACAGTTCGGGTAGCTCCTGTAGTCAAACAATTCGGTTGGCTAGACGTGTTATTGTCATATTTCATCACATTTTACTAGTTGATTATTTTCATTTCTTTGCAATATATATATACACATAGGATATTATCAATTTCTGTCAGAAAAATATTTGATAGACAATGCTAACTTGCCTGCGCACAGCATGCAGCACACTATACTAGAGCTACAGTAGCTAGCGATCTACAGACGTTGTTAAATTACACAGTTCGGGTAGCCTCTGTAGTCAAAAAAATGCGGTTGGCTAGAGGTGTTAATGTCATATTTCATCACATTTATAGTCCTTGATGTGGATTTATTTGCAAATTAAACGAAATTACCACAGATACTCACAGGGTAGGTATGATCAAACAACGGCTGCCGGAAAATATTTTTTGTGTGGTGAAGTTACGTTCCAGGACTTTCGGAGAGTGATGATTGGCTGAAAAACATTTGAAACAAGCTAGACTTTTCATTGGTGGGTTTTTGCTCTCTTTCTCCAATTTGAAACAAGCAAAAGCTCTGATTGGAGGAGGGTATTTGAAACAATTGAAACATTGGAGGAGGGTATTTGAAACAATTGAAACAGAGAAGAATGAGCTCCAGATACGCAAGAGGGGCCATGCTAATCTTCTCTGTATTGTTCCAATTTTAGTATATGTGCTGCCGAAGCGAGCACAATACAGACATCGGAGAGGCCCTCATATATAGAGCACAACCCCCCTGACGTTTCGGATCCTGGTTGGGGTCAAACAGACCTTCAGAGGCTCAAAAACCACCCATAGAAGGTTCCCACAGGATATTGTCTAGACATGAAACTGGTAGGGATAATAATGGCTACCTTGTGTGTTGTAATGTTCTAACCTCTGCCTCAGAGTTGCAACGTATGCTGGGTGATATGCGAGTACACTGTCCCGTCTAGGACGTTGATAGGGTAGAACATGATGACGTAACAAAAGCCCTCGCACAAAACCCCACCCACTCACTGAAACCCGACACGCTCTGGGGCTGCATTCACTAAAGGTCCTCATGCATAGACGTAGCAGGAAATGTTGTGAAGCCAACCTCAAAAATACCCTAACATGGGGACTTTAAAATCGTGTACCTTACGTGAATATGTGCTAGTCGGTGAGATGGCAGGGTAGCCTAGTGGTTAGAGTGTTGGACTAGTAACCAGAAGGTTGCAAGTTCAAACCCCTGAGCTGACAAGGTACAAATCAGTTGTTCTGCCCCGAACAGGCAGTTAACCCACTGTTCCCAGGCCGTCATTGAAAATAAGAATTTGTTCTTAACTGACTTGCCTGGTTAAATAAAGGTTAAAAAAAAAGACAGAAAATGATCAGTGATCGAATGTAAAAACTGCTGTTTTGTGACATTTTGACTTTAGTTATAGATGTAGAGACATTTAATTGATTATTATAAGGAATGATTCTAGACTAAAATGTAGTGTAATAAGCTTTTGGACTCCTCCCCCTGCTGGTTTTAGTTGCTCTTCCCCTGGACTTTGTTCCCCACCCTTCCCCCGCTCTCTGCAACCTGGCCCAGCCAAAGATACTTATAACCAACTCCCCGTTTAGTAGTGAGAGAAGCAGAATAGAGCGACATAGAAGAGTAGTAGAGACAGAGAGAGGAGAGAGAACTAGAACGAGAGAAACAGAGGGAAATGGTAAAGAGAGCGACAGAGAACTAGAGATTCATATGTGGCCTGGCTGTGGTTGGAAGGGCGGGGTGACTGTTTCAACTTTCATGTTGACACATTGCCAGTGTGGTTCAATAAGAGTTTTTAAAACTGGTGGTGGTGGGAGAAAGGGAGAAAGAGACAGAAGGGGGTGAGGGAGAATGAGAAAAGAGGAGAGAGAGAAAATGGGGAGACAAGAGAAAGGGAGAGTGAGAGACAAAGGGAAGGAAAGAAAATTAGAAAAGGGGAGGGGGAGAGAAAGAAAGGGGGAGAATGATGAGAGAAAAGGGAGAGGAGAAAGAGAAAAAGAGGGAGAGAGAAGGGGGATGTCATTGGATTGGCTGACTGTTTTTTTAAATATTTTTTATTTCACCTTTATTTAACCAGGTAGGCTAGTTGAGAACAAGTTCTCATTTACAACTGCGGCCTGGCCAAGATAAAGCATAGCAGTGTGAACAGACAACAACACAGAGTTACACATGGAGTAAACCAATAAACAAGTCAATAACACAGTAGAAAAAAAGTCTATATACATTGTGTGCAAAAGGCATGAGGAGGTAGGCGAATAATTACAATTTTGCAGATTAACACTGGAGTGATAAATGATCAGATGGTCATGTGTAGGTAGAGATACTGGTGTGCAAAAGAGCAGAAAAGTAAATAAATAAAAACAGTATGGGGATGAGGTAGGTAAATTGGGTGGGCTATTACCGATGGACTATGTACAGCTGCAGCGATCGGTTAGCTGCTCAGATAGCAGATGTTTGAAGTTGGTGAGGGAGATAAAAGTCTCCAACTTCAGCGATTTTTGCAATTCGTTCCAGTCACAGGCAGCAGAGAACTGGAAGGAAAGGCGGCCAAATGAGGTGTTGGCTTTAGGGATGATCAATGAGATACACCTGCTGGAGCGCGTGCTACAGGTGGGTGTTGCCATCGTGACCAGTGAACTGAGATAAGGCGGAGCTTTACCTAGCATGGACTTGTAGATGACCTGGAGCCAGTGGGTCTGGCGACGAATATGTAGCGAGGGCCAGCTGACGAGAGCATACAAGTCGCAGTGGTGGGTGATATAAGGTGCTTTAGTAACAAAACGGATGGCACTGTGATATACTGCATCCAGTTTGCTGAGTAGAGTATTGGAAGCTATTTTGTGATGACATCGCCGAAGTCGAGGATTGGTAGGATAGTCAGTTTTACTAGGGTAAGTTTGGCGGCGTGAGTGAAGGAGGCTTTGTTGCGGAATAGAAAGCTGACTCTAGATTTTATTTTAGATTGGAGATGTTTGATATGAGTCTGGAAGGAGAGTCTACAGTCGAGCCAGACACCTAGGTACTTATAGATGTCCACATATTCTAGGTCGGAACCATCCAGGGTGGTGATGCTAGTCGGGCGTGCGGGTGCAGGCAGGGAACGGTTGAAAAGCATGCATTTGGTTTTACTAGCGTTTAAGAGCAGTTGGAGGCCACGGAAGGAGTGTTGTATGGCATTGAAGCTCATTTGGAGGTTAGATAACAGTGTCCAAGGAAGGGCCAGAAGTATACAGAATGGTGTTGTCTGCGTAGAGGTGGATCAGGGAATCGCCCGCAGCAAGAGCAACATCATTGATATATACAGAGAAAAGAGTCGGCCTGAGAATTGAACCCTGTGGCACCCCCATAGAGACTGCCAGAGGACCGAACAACATGCCCTCCGATTTGACACAAATCTGGTTAGCTTCTGGAGGTTCTTGAATGTGTTCTAAAATTAAAAATAATAGCGATACCGTATCACATTGGGTGAGGCAGGTTACCGGAAGGTATAATCGAATAAATAATCGAAAAGAGATCGAAAATAAAATTTAAATATATATATACGAAAAATACGAAAGTACACGAGACGCGAACAAAACACGTCTTCACTGCTACGCCATCTTGGGAAATTATCACTGTTAGTGATAACACCAATGTATGCAATAGCAATATGTGGCCACCAGATGGAGGTATTGGAACAAAATTAACATGAAGTCACTGCCATTATGGCACAATTTCCAATGGGATGTAAAACATTTTCTTATGGGTATTACTAGGAGGAAGATGGATGTCCTCCCTTATATAAAGGGGTCAAAATAAGGAACGCTTCACGAATTTGCGTGTCATCCTTTGCGCTATCTGGAGCTCATTCTTCTCTGTTTCAATTGTTTCAATTGTTTCAAATATACCCTCCTCCAATCAGAGCTTTTGCTTGTTTCAAATTGGAATAAGAGAGCAAAAACCCACCAATGAAAAGTCTAGCTTGTTTCAAATGTTTTTCAGCCAATCATCACTCTCCGAAAGTCCTGGAACGTAACTTGACCACGTAACTTGACCACACAAAAAATATTTTCCGGCAGCCGTTGTTTGATCATACCTACCCTGTGAGTATCTGTGGTAATTTCGTTTAATTTGCAAATAAATCCACATCAAGGACAATTCCAAGTTTAACACTGGAGTGATAAATGATCAGATGGTCATGTGTAGGTAGAGATACTGGTGTGCAAAAGAGCAGAAAAGTAAATAAATAAAAACAGTATGGGGATGAGGTAGGTAAATTGGGTGGGCTATTTACCGATAGACTATGTACAGCTGCAGCGATCAGTTAGCTGCTCAGATAGCAGATGTTGAAAGTTGGTGAGGGAGATAAAAGTCTCCAACTTCAGCGAATTTTGCAATTCGTTCCAGTCACAGGCAGCAGAGAACTGGAAGGAAAGGTGGCCAAATGAGGTGTTGGCTTTAGGGATGATCAGTGAGATACACCTGCTGGAGCGCGTGCTACAGGTGGGTGTTGCCATCGTGACCAGTGAACTGAGATAACCTGCAGCCAGCAACACCCCCGTCAGCAACACCCCCGCCAGCAACACCCCCGTCAGTAACACCCGGCCCAACAGTGCGGCTACGTAAGTGTTACATATCTTAAAGGAAAATATAATTCTACTTGTTTCACACAGTTGGAAATTATGACATATTTGCTGGGGTTTTTTCAAAGGCCTCTTGGTCCTGTGATCTCTGCATTCCTTTCAAGGCGCTCATTGCTTCTCAGCCTGCAGTTCAAGGTGAGTGTCTAGAAAAATGTCAAGTTAGTTGTGTCAAACAGTATGTAATATGTTTAATAGTTATGTTTATGTAAATAGTTAAATTAAGAATGTTTTTTTCTGCTTTCTTGCTTGATAAATAAAGTAGAGATCGTGTGTCAAATGGCTCATTAGTTATTCTGTTTTTGAATTTTGGGAAGCACATGGCTACTTAATATACACCTGTAGGGACACCTACTTTGTTATGACTTTCTTAAAGGCCCAGTGTGCCTATTTCACATGTTTTGACATGAATATGGCTGAATTAATTCAATACCTTGACATGTTCACATCAAGTACATTTCAGCTATCTTTGGGGGCCCTGTTTAGGTGCTCCAAGTGCCCCGTGGAGGCCCCCAGGGGCCAGCCTACTAGATGGACTGAGACGGGCATTCTTCTCTGTTCCAAATTCCCATATTGTTCCATTTGTCCTCTCCTCCAATCAGATGCTTCAGTTTGTTCCAAATTGGAGAAAGAGAGCACAAATCTACCAATGAAGAGCCTAGCTTGTTCCAAAAGTTAAGCCAATCATTTTCCTCACGTCACTTCATCACAAAATCTTTTTCTGTCAGCCATTGACGCTACTCGGTGAGTTTCTGAGGTAATTTTGGAAATCCACATCAATGACTATAAATGTGATGAAATATGACAATAACACGTCTAGCCAACCGCATTTCTTTACTACAGAGGCTGCCCTGTGTAATTTAACAACGTCTGTAGATCGCTAGCTACTGTAAACAAGGGTTACAAAAACGCAAAAGTTTGACTGCTGACAACCCTATAAAACCTTAGCTAACATCTGTCAACTCAAACTTGGAATTGTATACTGTTTAATTGTCTATTTTCCTTCGTTTTTTGATGGCATGCGTTTGAAGTGTATGTAGTTGGATGCATTGTATGATATGTGACAACATGATTGTCATTGGGGCAAACGTGGCTTTTTATGATTTTAACTAAACTGAATTTAACTGCATCTGAGCTAATAATCAACCTAACCCGGCACCCCCCTCCACACCACTGATATTGTCCTATACCCCCCCCCCCCCCCCCTCACTGCTGTCCTCCTCCAAGCAAACGTAAGTTCCTTTATATGTATCTAATATGGTTATGCTGTCACTTGTCACTGCACTCCTCAGTCATGATAATAGTATTTTCCTTGCCTTCAAGATGGAAAATCCAACATTTGGAACAGAGAAGAATGCCCGTCTCATATATTGCCTATTCTTCTCTGTCCAAGGAGGAGGGGAAATGGGGGGTGTTGCTGGGTGAGAGGAGGAGTTTGCAGGGGGCATGTCAACAATGCATATTAAGTAGCGATGTGCTTTGAGCACCAGGTCTAAACAGGAAGACAGACACAGAAGCACAGTCTAGGAGTTTTAATGATGAACCAGAGTATACATAGGGAAACAGGATGAAATGCAAGATAATTATTGCAATGTAAATCCAATAAACATTAAATAAATGTAAGCAATCTCTATAGTGAAATGTGGACAGAAATGTTTGCAAAAGGTAAGCTAGTCTACCAAGAAGTTGAGTTTTCACCTGAAGATGTGTTGATAAATCATGTTTGATTTATATTTGTATATTGTAATGTCTATCCTCTTATTTATTTTTTACAGGATTTTGTTTGGGAACGGACCGATGTTAGTCTGGTGTCTCGCCTCAGAACTGCCATGGGTTACCCTACCAGTAGTCTTATAGACTACAGACAATATAGCTCTGAGGGTCCTCAACACACACAAGCCTCTACACCGCGCTCAAGGTCTCGGTCCAGGTAGAGGGGAACGGTGAACTATTTACAAATAAAAACGTCCGACCACCCAGCCAGTGGCTCAGTGTCCTTCACCTCGCCCCTTAGCGTCCTTCATTTCCGCCAGCCACTGGGCCACGTCCTTACCCCCAGCAGCAACAGAGCAGAACGCCACGCCGCCGAAGCGGCTGTGGCCCGTCTCCCGTCGGGAGATAATAATGGCTACCTTGTGTGTTGTAATGTTCTAACCTCTGCCTCAGAGTTGCAACGTATGCTGGGTGATATGCGAGTACACTGTCCCGTCTAGGACGTTGATAGGGTAGAACATGATGACGTAACAAAAGCCCTCGCACAAAACCCCACCCACTCACTGAAACCCGACACGCTCTGGGGCTGCATTCACTAAAGGTCCTCATGCATAGACGTAGCAGGAAATGTTGTGAAGACAACCTCAAAAATACCCTAACATGGGGCTTTTAAAATCGTGTACCTTACGTGAATATGTGCTATTTGGTAAGATGGCAGGGTAGCCTAGTGATTAGAGCGTTGGACTAGTAACCAGAAGGTTGCAAGTTCAAACCCCTGAGCTGACAAGGTACAAATCAGTCGTTCTGCCCCGAACAGGCAGTTAACCCACTGTTCCTAGGCTGTCATTGAAAATAAGAATTTGTTCTTAACTGACTTGCCTGGTTACTTAAAGCTTAAAAAAAAAAGACAAAGTGATCAGTGATCAAATGTAAAAACTGCTGTTTTGTGACATTTTGACTAGTTATAGATGTGGAGACATTTAATTGATTATTATAAGGAACGATTCTAGACTAAAATGTAGTGTAATAAGCTTTTGGACTCCTCCCCCTGCTGGTTTTAGTTGCTCTTCCCCTGGACTTTGTTCCCCACCCTTCCCCCGCTCTCTGCAACCTGGCCCAGCCAAAGATACTTATAACCAACTCCCCGTTTAGTAGTGAGAGAAGCAGAATAGAGCGACATAGAAGAGTAGTAGAGACAGAGAGAGGAGAGAGAACTAGAACGAGAGAAACAGAGGGAAATGGTAAAGAGAGCGACAGAGAACTAGAGATTCATATGTGGCCTGGCTGTGGTTGGAAGGTGACTGTTTCAACTTTCATGTTGACACATTGCCAGTGTGGTTCAATAAGAGTTTTTAAAACTGGTGGTGGGGGGAGAAAGAGACAGAAGGGGGAGAGGGAGAATGAGAAAAGAGGAGAGAAAATGGGGAGACAAAAAGAGAAAGAGAGAGTGAGAGACAAAGGAAGGGAAAGAAAATTAGAAAAGGGGAGGGGGAGAGAGAAAAAGGGGGAGAATGATGAGAGAAAAGGGAGAGGAGAAAGAGAAAAAGAGGGAGAGAGAAGGGGGATGTCATTGGATTGGCTGACTGTTTTTTATTTTATTTTTTATTTCACCTTTATTTAACCAGGTAGGCTAGTTGAGAACAAGTTCTCATTTACAACTGCGACCTGGCCAAGATAAAGCATAGCAATTCGACACAGACAACAACACAGTTACACAGTTACAAACAATAAACAAGTCAATAACACAGTAGAAAAAAAGAGTCTATATACATTTTGTGCAAAAGGCATGAGGAGGTAGGTGAATAATTACAGTTTTGCAAATTAACACTGGAGTGATAAATGATCAGATGGTCATGTGCAGGTAGAGATACTGGTGTGCAAAAGAGCAGAAAAGTAAATAAATAAAAACAGTATGGGGGTGAGGTAGGTAAATTGGGTGGGCTATTTTCCGATGGACTATGTACAGCTGCAGTGATCGGTTAGCTGCTCAGATAGCAGATGTTTGAAGTTGGTGAGGGAGATAAAAGTCTCCCAACTTCAGCGATTTTTGCAATTCGTTCCAGTCACAGGCAGCAGAGAACTGGAAGGAAAGGTGGCCAAATGAGGTGTTGGCTTTAGGGATGATCAGTGAGATACACCTGCTGGAGCGCGTGCTACAGGTGGGTGTTGCCATCGTGACCTGTGAACTGAGATAAGGCGGAGCTTTACCTAGCATGGACTTGTAGATGACCTGGAGCCAGTGGGTACAAGTCACAGAGGTGGGTGGTATAAGGTGTTTTAGTAACAAAACGGATGGCACTGTGAAAAACTGCATCCAGTTTGCTGAGTAGAGTATTGGAAGCTATTTTGTAGATGACAATCGCCGAAGTCGAGGATCGGTAGGATAGTCAGTTTTACTAGGGTAAGTTTGGCGGCGTGAGTGAAGTAGGCTTTGTTGCGGAATAGAAAGCCGACTCTAGATTTGATTTTAGATTGGAGATGTTTGATTTGAGTCTGGAAGGAGAGTTTACAGTCTAGCCAGACACCTAGGTACTTATAGATGTCCACATATTCTAGGTTGGAACCATCCATGGTGGTGATGCTAGTCGGGCGTGCGGGTGCAGGCAGGGAACGGTTGAAAAGCATGCATTTGATTTTACTAGCGTTTAAGAGCAGTTGGAGGACACGGAAGGAGTGTTGTATGGCATTGAAGCTCATTTGGAGGTTAGATAGCACAGTGTCCAAGGAAGGGCCAGAAGTATACAGAATGGTGTCGTCTGCGTAGAGGTGGATCAGGGAATCGCCCGCAGCAAGAGCAACATCATTGATATATACCGAGAAAAGAGTCGGCCTGAGAATTGAACCCTGTGGCACCCCCATAGAGACTGCCAGAGGACCGGACAACATGCCCTCCGATTTGACACAAATCTGGTTAGCTTCTGGAGGTTCTTGAATGTGTTCTAAAATTAAAAATAATAGCGATACCGTATCACATTGGGTGAGGCAGGTTACCGGAAGGTATAATCTAATAAATAATCAAAAGGAGATCGAAAATAAAATTGAAATATATATATATATACGAAAAATACAAAAGTACACGAGACGCGAACAAAACACGTCTTCACTGCTACGCCATCTTGGGAAATTATCACTGTTAGTGATAACACCAATGTATGCAATAGCGCTATGTGGCCACCAGATGGAGGTATTGGAACAAAATTAACATGAAGTCACTGTCATTATGGCACAATTTCCAATGGGATTTAAAACATTTTCTTATGGTTAATACTAGGAGGAAGATGGATGTCGCCCCTTATATATAGGGGTCAAAGGGGTCAAAATAAGGAACGCTTCACGAATTTGCGTGTCATCCTTGCGCAGGGGCCATGCTAATCTTCTCTGTATCGTTCCAATTTTAGTATATGTGCTGCCGAAGCGAGCACAATACAGACATTGGAGAGGCCCTCATATATAGAGCACAACCCCCCTAACGTTTCGGATCCTGGTTGGGGTCAAACAGACCTTCAGAGGCTCAAAAACCACCCATAGAAGGTTCCCACAGGATATTGTATAGACATGAAACTGGTAGGGATAATAATGGCTACCTTGTGTGTTGTAATGTTCTAACCTCTGCCTCAGAGTTGCAACGTATGCTGGGTGATATGCGAGTACACTGTCCCGTCTAGGACGTTGATAGGGTAGAACATGATGACGTAACAAAAGCCCTCGCACAAAACCCCACCCACTCACTGAAACCCGACACGCTCTGGGGCTGCATTCACTAAAGGTCCTCATGCATAGACGTAGCAGGAAATGTTGTGAAGACAACCTCAAAAATACCCTAACATGGGGCTTTTAAAATCGTGTACCTTACGTGAATATGTGCTATTTGGTAAGATGGCAGGGTAGCCTAGTGATTAGAGCGTTGGACTAGTAACCAGAAGGTTTTCATTACATTTCATTATAGTACAACGGTTTGATTTGTCTAATCTTAGCAATTTCTTCTTAGCTAGCTAGCTACATAGCCGTCTTTGTATCAAAGATAATTGCAAAGATAATTGCAAAGATAATTGCATAATTATCGTATTTCGTCGTCCTAACGTATCTGCCCAGCAGCTAGCTAAGCAGCTAGCTAACATCCACTGTCCACCAGCACTGTAGAAACTATTACACTCAACTGAACGACTCGATTAGCGTAGTATCAGCTAGCTACATAGTTGTCTTCGCTGTCTTCGTATCCAAGATAATTGTGTAGTTTAGAGTGTGTAGACTTAGAGTGATTATCTTAATTTACCGAGGTTAGCTAGCCAGCTATTTGTCGTCCTTAACGTAGGAGATGCTGCTAGCTAGCTAGCCAACAGCTAGCCAACCTCTACCGAATTGAACTTCAACTACCCGGTCAACATTCCGCGTCGCTCCACAGGTAGTATCACATTTTCATTTCACTTCATTACAGTACAACGGTTTGATTTGTTTGATCGTAGCTAGCCAGCTACATAGCCGTCTTTGTATCTAAGACAATTGTGTAGTCTAGAGCGATTTTCTAGGTTAGCTGGCCAGCTATTGTCGTTCTTTTAACGTAGCTAGCCAGCTAGCCCCGAATAGCAGCACTGTAGAAACTATTACAGTACAACGGTTTGATTTGTTTGATCGTAGCTAGCTAGCTACATAGCCGTCTTTGTATCTAAGACAATTGTGTAGCCTAGAGCGATTTTCTAGGTTAGCTAGCCAGCTATTGTCGTTCTTTTAAGGTAACGTAACGCAATCAACCTGCTAGCTGGCCAGCTAGCCCCGAATAGCAGCACTGTAGAAACTATTACACTCGACGGAACGACTTGATTAGTGTAGTGTCAACATCGCAGCCACTACCAGCTAGCCTACAAAGTCAACAACGCAGCCACTGCCAGCTAGCCTACTCCAGCAGTACTGTATCATTTCAATCATTTTAGTCAATAAGATTCTTGCTACGTAAGCTTAACTTTCTGAACATTCGAGACGTGTAGTCCACTTGTCATTCCAATCTCCTTTGCATTAGCGTAGCCTCTTCTGTAGCCTGTCAACTATGTGTCTATCTATCCCTGTTCTCTCCTCTCTGCACAGACCATACAAACGCTCCACACCGCGTGGCCGCGGCCACCCTAATCTGGTGGTCCCAGCGCGCACGACCCACGTGGAGTTCCAGGTCTCCGGTAGCCTCTGGAACTGCCGATCTGCGGCCAACAAGGCAGAGTTCATCTCAGCCTATGCCTCCCTCCAGTCCCTCGACTTCTTGGCACTGACGGAAACATGGATCACCACAGATAACACTGCTACTCCTACTGCTCTCTTCGTCCGCCCACGTGTTCTCGCACACCCCGGGAGCTTCTGGTCAGCGGGGTGGTGGCACCGGGATCCTCATCTCTCCCAAGTGGTCATTCTCTCTCTCTCCCCTTACCCATCTGTCTATCGCCTCCTTTGAATTCCATGCTGTCACAGTTACCAGCCCTTTCAAGCTTAACATCCTTATCATTTATCGCCCTCCAGGTTCCCTCGGAGAGTTCATCAATGAGCTTGATGCCTTGATAAGCTCCTTTCCTGAGGACGGCTCACCTCTCACAGTCCTGGGCGACTTTAACCTCCCCACGTCTACCTTTGACTCATTCCTCTCTGCCTCCTTCTTTCCACTCCTCTCCTCTTTTGACCTCACCCTCTCACCTTCCCCCCTACTCACAAGGCAGGCAATACGCTCGACCTCATCTTTACTAGATGCTGTTCTTCCACTAACCTCATTGCAACTCCCCTCCAAGTCTCCGACCACTACCTCGTATCCTTTTCCCTCTCGCTCTCATCCAACACTTCCCACACTGCCCCTACTCGGATGGTATCGCGCCGTCCCAACCTTCGCTCTCTCTCCCCCGCTACTCTCTCCTCTTCCATCCTATCATCTCTTCCCTCTGCTCATACCTTCTCCAACCTATCTCCTGATTCTGCCTCCTCAACCCTCCTCTCTTCCCTTTCTGCATCCTTTGACTCTCTATGTCCCCTATCCTCCAGGCCGGCTCGGTCCTCCCTCCCGCTCCGTGGCTCGATGACTCATTGCGAGCTCACAGAACAGAGCTCCGGGCAGCCGAGCGGAAATGGAGGAGAACTCGCCTCCCTGCGGACCTGGCATCCTTTCACTCCCTCCTCTCTACATTTTCCTCCTCTGTCTCTGCTGCTAAAGCCACTTTCTACCACTCTAAATTCCAAGCATCTGCCTCTAACCCTAGGAAGCTCTTTGCCACCTTCTCCTCCCTCCTGAATCCCCCTCCCCCTCCTCCCTCTCTGCAGATGACTTCGTCAACCATTTTGAAAAGAAGGTCGACGACATCCGATCCTCGTTTGCTAAGTCAAACGACACCGCTGGTTCTGCTCACACTGCCCTACCCTGTGCTCTGACCTCTTTCTCCCCTCTCTCTTCAGATGAAATCTCGCTTCTTGTGACGGCCGGCCGCCCAACAACCTGCCCGCTTGACCCTATCCCCTCCTCTCTTCTCCAGACCATTTCCGGAGACCTTCTCCCTTACCTCACCTCGCTCATCAACTCATCCCTGACCGCTGGCTACGTCCCTTCTGCCTTCAAGAGAGCGAGAGTTGCACCCCTTCTGAAAAAACCTACACTCGATCCCTCCGATGTCAACAACTACAGACCAGTATCCCTTCTTTCTTTTCTCTCCAAAACTCTTGAACGTGCCGTCCTTGGCCAGCTCTCCCGCTATCTCTCTCAGAATGACCTTCTTGATCCAAATCAGTCAGGTTTCAAGACTAGTCATTCAACTGAGACTGCTCTTCTCTGTATCACGGAGGCGCTCCGCACTGCTAAAGCTAACTCTCTCTCCTCTGCTCTCAGCCTTCTAGACCTATCGGCTGCCTTCGATACTGTGAACCATCAGATCCTCCTCTCCACCCTCTCCGAGTTGGGCATCTCCGGCGCGGCCCACGCTTGGATTGCGTCCTACCTGACAGGTCGCTCCTACCAGGTGGCGTGGCGAGAATCTGTCTCCTCGCCACGCGCTCTCACCACTGGTGTCCCCCAGGGCTCTGTTCTAGGCCCTCTCCTATTCTCGCTATACACCAAGTCACTTGGCTCTGTCATAACCTCACATGGTCTCTCCTATCATTGCTATGCAGACGACACACAATTAATCTTCTCCTTTCCCCCTTCTGATGACCAGGTGGCGAATCGCATCTCTGCATGTCTGGCAGACATATCAGTGTGGATGACGGATCACCACCTCAAGCTGAACCTCGGCAAGACGGAGCTGCTCTTCCTCCCGGGGAAGGACTGCCCGTTCCATGATCTCGCCATCACGGTTGACAACTCCATTGTGTCCTCCTCCCAGAGCGCTAAGAACCTTGGCGTGATCCTGGACAACACCCTGTCGTTCTCAACCAACATCATGGCGGTGGCCCGTTCCTGTAGGTTCGAGCTCTACAACATCCGCAGAGTACGACCCTGCCTCACACAGGAAGCGGCGCAGGTCCTAATCCAGGCACTTGTCATCTCCCGTCTGGATTACTGCAACTCGCTGTTGGCTGGGCTCCCTGCCTGTGCCATTAAACCCCTACAACTCATCCAGAACGCCGCAGCCCGTCTGGTGTTCAACCTTCCCAAGTTCTCTCACATCACCCCGCTCCTCCGCTCTCTCCACTGGCTTCCAGTTGAAGCTCGCATCCGCTACAAGACCATGGTGCTTGCCTACGGAGCTGTGAGGGGAACGGCACCGCAGTACCTCCAGGCTCTGATCAGGCCCTACACCCAAGCAAGGGCACTGCGTTCATCCACCTCTGGCCTGCTCGCCTCCCTACCACTGAGGAAGTACAGTTCCCGCTCAGCCCAGTCAAAACTGTTCGCTGCTCTGGCCCCCCAATGGTGGAACAAACTCCCTCACGACGCCAGGACAGCGGAGTCAATCACCACCTTCCGGAGACACCTGAAATCCCACCTCTTCAAGGAATACCTAGGATAGGATAAGTATTCCTTCTCCCCCCCCCTCCCCCTTAATGATTTAGATGCACTATTGTAAAGTGGCTGTTCCACTGGATGTCAGAAGGTGAATTCACCAATTTGTAAGTCGCTCTGGATAAGAGCGTCTGCTAAATGACTTAAATGTAAATGTAAGTATAAACCCCTGAGCTGACAAGGTACAAATCAGTCGTTCTGCCCCGAACAGGCAGTTAACCCACTGTTCCCAGGCCGTCATTGAAAATAAGAATTTGTTCTTAACTGACTTGCCTGGTTAAATAAAGGTTAAAAAAAAGACAGAAAATGATCAGTGATCAAATGTAAAAACTGCTGTTTTGTGACATTTTGACTTTAGTTATAGATGTAGAGACATTTAATTGATTATTATAAGGAACGATTCTAGACTAAAATGTAGTGTAATACGCTTTTGGACTCCTCCCCCTGCTGGTTTTAGTTGCTCTTCCCCTGGACTTTGTTCCCCACCCTTCCCCCGCTCTCTGCAACCTGGCCCAGCCAAAGATACTTATAACCAACTCCCCGTTTAGTAGTGAGAGAAGCAGAATAGAGCGACACAGAAGAGTAGTAGAGACAGAGAGAGGAGAGAGAACTAGAACGAGAGAAACAGAGGGAAATGGTAAAGAGAGGGACAGAGAACTAGAGATTCATATGTGGCCTGGCTGTGGTTGGAAGGTGACTGTTTCAACTTTCATGTTGACACATTGCCAGTGTGGTTCAATAAGAGTTTTTAAAACTGGTGGTGGGGGGAGAAAGAGACAGAAGGGGGAGAGGGAGAATGAGAAAAGGGGGAGACAAAATGGGGAGACAAAAAGAGAAAGAGAGAGTGAGAGACAAAGGAAGGGAAAGAAAATTAGAAAAGGGGGGAGGGGGAGAGAGAAAAAGGGGGAGAATGATGAGAGAAAAGGGAGAGGAGAAAGAGAAAAAGAGGGAGAGAGAAGGGGGATGTCATTGGATTGGCTGACTGTTTTTTATTTTATTTTTTATTTCACCTTTATTTAACCAGGTAGGCTAGTTGAGAACAAGTTCTCATTTACAACTGCGACCTGGCCAAGATAAAGCATAGCAATTCGACACAGACAACAACACAGTTACACAGTTACAAACAATAAACAAGTCAATAACACAGTAGAAAAAAAGAGTCTATATACATTTTGTGCAAAAGGCATGAGGAGGTAGGCGAATAATTACAATTTTGCAGATTAACACTGGAGTGATAAATGATCAGATGGTCATGTGTAGGTAGAGATACTGGTGTGCAAAAGAGCAGAAAAGTAAATAAATAAAAACAGTATGGGGATGAGGTAGGTAAATTGGGTGGGCTATTACCGATGGACTATGTACAGCTGCAGCGATCGGTTAGCTGCTCAGATAGTAGATGTTTAAAGTTGGTGAGGGAGATAAAAGTCTAACTTCAGTGATTTTTGCAATTCGTTCCAGTCACAGGCAGCAGAGAACTGAAAGGAAAGGCGGCCAAATGAGGTGTTGGCTTTAGGGATGATCAGTGAGATACACCTGCTGGAGCGCGTGCTACAGGTGGGTGTTGCCATCGTGACCAGTGAACTGAGATAAGGCGGAGCTTTACCTAGCATGGACTTGTAGATGACCTGGAGCCAGTGGGTCTGGCGACGAATATGTAGCGAGGGCCAGCCGACGAGAGCATACAAGTCGCAGTGGTGGGTGGTATAAGGTGCTTTAGTAACAAAACGGATGGCACTGTGATAAACTGCATCCAGTTTGCAGAGTAGAGTATTGGAAGCTATTTTGTAGATGACATCGCCGAAGTCGAGGATCGGTAGGATAGTCAGTTTTACGTTTTACTAGGGTAAGTTTGGCGGCGTGAGTGAAGGAGGCTTTGTTGCGGAATAGAAAGCTGACTCTAGATTTTATTTTAGATTGGAGATGTTTGATATGAGTCTGGAAGGAGAGTTTACAGTCGAGCCAGACACCTAGGTACTTATAGATGTCCACATATTCTAGGTCGGAACCATCCAGGGTGGTGATGCTAGTCGGGCGTGCGGGTGCAGGCAGGGAACGGTTGAAAAGCATGCATTTGGTTTTACTAGCGTTTAAGAGCAGTTGGAGGCCACGGAAGGAGTGTTGTATGGCATTGAAGCTCGTTTGGAGGTTAGATAACACAGTGTCCAAGGAAGGGCCAGAAGTATACAGAATGGTGTTGTCTGCTTAGAGGTGGATCAGGGAATCGCCCGCAGCAAGAGCAACATCATTGATATATACAGAGAAAAGAGTCGGCCTGAGAATTGAACCCTGTGGCACCCCCATAGAGACTGCCAGAGGACCGGACAACATGCCCTCCGATTTGACACAAATCTGGTTAGCTTCTGGAGGTTCTTGAATGTGTTCTAAAATTAAAAATAATAGCGATACCGTATCACATTGGGTGAGGCAGGTTACCGGAAGGTATAATCTAATAAATAATCAAAAGGAGATCGAAAATAAAATTGAAATATATATATATACGAAAAATACAAAAGTACACGAGACGCGAACAAAACACGTCTTCACTGCTACGCCATCTTGGGAAATTATCACTGTTAGTGATAACACCAATGTATGCAATAGCGCTATGTGGCCACCAGATGGAGGTATTGGATCAAAATTAACATGAAGTCACTGTCATTATGGCACAATTTCCAATGGGATTTAAAACATTTTCTTATGGTTAATACTAGGAGGAAGATGGATGTCGCCCCTTATATATAGGGGTAAAAGGGGTCAAAATAAGGAACGCTTCACGAATTTGCGTGTCATCCTTGCGCAGGGGCCATGCTAATCTTCTCTGTATCGTTCCAATTTTAGTATATGTGCTGCCGAAGCGAGCACAATACAGACATCGGAGAGGCCCTCATATATAGAGCACAACCCCCCTGACGTTTCGGATCCTGGTTGGGGTCAAACAGACCTTCAGAGGCTCAAAAACCACCCATAGAAGGTTCCCACAGGATATTGTATAGACATGAAACTGGTAGGGATAATAATGGCTACCTTGTGTGTTGTAATGTTCTAACCTCTGCCTCAGAGTTGCAACGTATGCTGGGTGATATGCGAGTACACTGTCCCGTCTAGGACGTTGATAGGGTAGAACATGATGACGTAACAAAAGCCCTCGCACAAAACCCCACCCACTCACTGAAACCCGACACGCTCTGGGGCTGCATTCACTAAAGGTCCTCATGCATAGACGTAGCAGGAAATGTTGTGAAGCCAACCTCAAAAATACCCTAACATGGGGACTTTAAAATCGTGTACCTTACGTGAATATGTGCTATTTGGTAAGATGGCAGGGTAGCCTAGTGGTTAGAGTGTTGGACTAGTAACCAGAAGGTTGCAAGTTCAAACCCCTGAGCTGACAAGGTACAAATCAGTCGTTCTGCCCCGAACAGGCAGTTAACCCACTGTTCCCAGGCCGTCATTGAAAATAAGAATTTGTTCTTAACTGACTTGCCTGGTTACTTAAAGCTTTAAAAAGACAGAAAGTGATCAGTGATCAAATGTAAAAACTGCTGTTTTGTGACATTTTGACTTTAGTTATAGATGTAGAGACATTTAATTGATTATTATAAGGAATGATTCTAGACTAAAATGTAGTGTAATAAGCTTTTGGACTCCTCCCCCTGCTGGTTTTAGTTGCTCTTCCCCTGGACTTTGTTCCCCACCCTTCCCCCGCTCTCTGCAACCTGGCCCAGCCAAAGATACTTATAACCAACTCCCCGTTTAGTAGTGAGAGAAGCAGAATAGAGCGACACAGAAGAGTAGTAGAGACAGAGAGAGGAGAGAGAACTAGAATGAGAGAAACAGAGGGAAATGGTAAGGAGAGCGACAGAGAACTAGAGATTCATATGTGGCCTGGCTGTGGTTGGAAGGGCGGGGTGACTGTTTCAACTTTCATGTTGACACATTGCCAGTGTGGTTCAATAAGAGTTTTTAAAACTGGTGGTGGAGGGAGAAAGGGAGAAAGAGACAGAAGGGGGAGAGGGAGAATGAGAAAAGAGGATAGAGAGAAAATGGGGAGACAAGAGAAAGGGAGAGTGAAAGACAAAGGGAAGGAAAGAAAATTAGAAAAGGGGAGGGGGAGAGAAAGAAAGGGGGAGAATGATGAGAGAAAAGGGAGAGGAGAAAGAGAAAAAGAGGGAGAGAGAAGGGGGATGTCATTGGATTGGCTGACTGTTTTTTTAAATATTTTTTATTTCACCTTTATTTAACCAGGTAGGCTAGTTGAGAACAAGTTCTCATTTACAACTGCGGCCTGGCCAAAATAAAGCATAGCAGTGTGAACAGACAACAACACAGAGTTACACATGGAGTAAACCAATAAACAAGTCAATAACACAGTAGAAAAAAAGTCTATATACATTGTGTGCAAAAGGCATGAGGAGGTAGGCGAATAATTACAATTTTGCAGATTAACACTGGAGTGATAAATGATCAGATGGTCATGTGTAGGTAGAGATACTGGTGTGCAAAAGAGCAGAAAAGTAAATAAATAAAAACAGTATGGGGATGAGGTAGGTAAATTGGGTGGGCTATTACCGATGGACTATGTACAGCTGCAGCGATCGGTTAGCTGCTCAGATAGCAGATGTTTAAAGTTGGTGAGGGAGATAAAAGTCTCCAACTTCAGTGATTTTTGCAATTCGTTCCAGTCACAGGCAGCAGAGAACTGAAAGGAAAGGCGGCCAAATGAGGTGTTGGCTTTAGGGATGATCAGTGAGATACACCTGCTGGAGCGCGTGCTACAGGTGGGTGTTGCCATCGTGACCAGTGAACTGAGATAAGGCGGAGCTTTACCTAGCATGGACTTGTGGATGACCTGGAGCCAGTGGGTCTGGCCACGAATATGTAGCGAGGGCCAGCCGACGAGAGCATACAAGTCGCAGTGGTGGGTGGTATAAGGTGCTTTAGTAACAAAACGGATGGCACTGTGATAAACTGCATCCAGTTTGCTGAGTAGAGTATTGGAAGCTATTTTGTAGATGACATCGCCGAAGTCGAGTATTGGTAGGATAGTCAGTTTTACTAGGGTAAGTTTGGCGGCGTGAGTGAAGGAGGCTTTGTTGCGGAATAGAAAGCTGACTCTAGATTTTATTTTAGATTGGAGATGTTTGATATGAGTCTGGAAGGAGAGTTTACAGTCGAGCCAGACACCTAGGTACTTATAGATGTCCACATATTCTAGGTCGGAACCATCCAGGGTGGTGATGCTAGTCTGGCGTGCGGGTGCAGGCAGGGAACGGTTGAAAAGCATGCATTTGGTTTTACTAGCGTCTAAGAGCAGTCGGAGGCCACGGAAGGAGTGTTGTATGGCATTGAAGCTCGTTTGGAGGTTAGATAACAGTGTCCAAGGAAGGGCCAGAAGTATACAGTACGCTACGGTCACAAGACGCAGGCCCCCTAATTGTCCCTAGAATTTCTAAGCAAACAGCTGGAGGCAGGGCTTTCTCCTATAGAGCTCCATTTTTATGGAATGGTGTGCCTACCCATGTCAGAAACGCAAACTCAGTCTCAACCTTTAAGTCTTTACTGAAGACTCATCTCTTCAGTGGGTCATATGATTGAGTGTAGTCTGGCCCAGGAGTGGGAAGGTGAACGGAAAGGCTCTGGAGCAACGAAATGCCCTTGCTGTCTCTGCCTGGCCGGTTCCCCTCTTTCCCCTCTTTCCACTGGGATTCTCTGCCTCTAACCCTATTACAGGGGCTGAGTCACTGGCTTACTGGGGCTCTCTCATGCCGTCCCTGGAAGGGGTGCGTCACCTGAGTGGGTTGATTCACTGATGTGGTCATCCTGTCTGGGTTGGCGCCCCCCCTTGGGTTGTGCCATGGAGGAGATCTTTGTGGGCTATACTCAGCATTGTCTCAGGATGGTAAGTTGGTGGTTGAAGATATCCCTCTAGTGGTGTGGGGGCTGTGCTTTGGCAAAGTGGGTGGGGTTATATCCTTCCTGTTTGGCCCTGTCCGGGGGTGTCCTCAGATGGGGCCACAGTGTCTCCTGACCCGTCCTGTCTCAGCCTCCAGTATTTATGCTGCAGTAGTTTATGTGTCGGGGGGCTAGGGTCAGTTTGTTATATCTGGAGTACTTCTCCTGTCCTATTCGGTGTCCTGTGTGAATCTAAGTCTCTAATTCTCTCCTTCTCTCTTTCTTTCTCTCTTTCGGAGGACCTGAGCCCTGGGACCATGCCCCAGGTCTACCTGACATGATGATTCCTTGCTGTCCCCAGTCCACCTGGCTGTGCTGCTGCTCCAGTTTCAACTGTTCTGCCTTATTATTATTCGACCATGCTGGTCATTTATGAACATTTGAACATCTTGGCCATGTTCTGTTATAATCTCCACCCGGCACAGCCAGAAGAGGACAGGCCACCCCACGTAGCCTGGTTCCTCTCTAGGTTTCTTCCTAGGTTTTGGCCTTTCTAGGGAGTTTTTCCTAGCCACTGTGCTTCTACACCTGCATTGCTTGCTGTTTGGGGTTTTAGGCTGGGTTTCTGTACAGCACTTTAAGATATCAGCTGATGTACGAAGGGCTATATAAATAAATTTGATTTGATTTGAGAGAGAGAGAAAGGGGAGAGAAAAAAGATGGATAGAAAGAGGAAAATGGGAGACAAAAAGAGAAAAATGAGTGTAAGAGTTAAAAACAGGGAAAGAAAAAGGGAAAAAGTGAGGGAAAAAAGGGAGAGAGAAAATGGGGAGTGAGAGAGAAAAAGAGGGATAGAAAAAGAGAGAAAGGGGAGAGAGAAAGAGAAAAGAGGGAAAGAAAAAGAGCAAGGGAAGGGGAAAAAGGAGAAAGGGGGATGGAGAAAAAGAGGGAGAAAGATGGGGCGCAGAGAGAAAAGGGAGAAAGAGGGGGAGAGGAGAGAAAGGGAATGTGAAAAGGCAGAGAGAGAAAGCAGGAGAGAAAAAAGGAGACTGAACCATAAACAGAGAGAAAAGGGGGAAAAGAGGCGAGAGAAAATGGTGGAGAGAAAAGAGGGATGGAGAAAGAGAGACAAATGGGCAAGAGAAAAAGGGAAAGAGGAAAAGTGAGAAAGAGCGAAAAAGTGAAAAGGGGGGAGATAAAGCGATAGAAAATGAAAAGGGAGAGAGAAAAAAGTGAGAAAATGAACTGCAGAAGAGAGCCACAAACACAGGTTGCAGAGAAAAAGGGGAGCGAAAAAGAGAAAAGAGGGAGAGGAAAAAAGTGAGAGAAAGAGCCACAAACACTTGCTGCAGAGAAAAATGAGAGAGAAATGGGGAGAAAGACAGGGGGAGAGAAAGGGGAGAAAGACAGGGGGAGAGAGGAAAAAAGACAGAGGGGGACAATAAGGGGGAGAGATAAAAAAGGGAGAGATGGGGACAATAAGGGGGAGAGATAAAAAGTGAGGGAGAGAGAATAGGTGGAAAGAAAAAGTGAGAGACAAAGGGGAGAGAGAAAAATAGGGGGAAGAGGGAGAGAGAGAGAAAAGGGAGAAAGAAAAAGATGTGGAGGGGGGAGAGAAAGAGAGAGCCACAAACACTTGTTGCAGAGAAAATGAGAAAAGGAGGGAGAGAGAAAGGAAGAGACACAAAAAGGGGAGAAAGAGAGAAAAGGAGCCAAATGGAGAGAAAGAGAGGAGGGTGAGATAAAAAAAAGGGGAAGAGAGAGGCAAAAAGGAGGAGAGAAAGAGAAAAGGGAGAGAAAAAGAGAGAATGCAGTGCAGTGACAAGGAACTGCAGAAGAGAGCCACAAACACTTGCAGAGAAAAATGAGAGAAAGACAGAAAAGTGGTGAGAGAAAAATGGAGAGACAGAAAAGGGGTGAGAGAAAAAGAGGGAGACATAAGGGAAAGGGAGGGTGAAAAAAAAAGTAAAGACAAAAAGGAGGAGAAAGGGAGAAAGAGACCAAAAAAGAGAGAAAGAAAAAATGGGGAGAGAGAAAGGAAGAGAGAAAAAGAAAAAGACTGGGGGAGAGAAAAATAGGGAGAAAGAAAGAGGGGGAAAGAAAGAGACAAAGAGAAAGAAAAGGGAGAGAGAGAAAAAAAAGAGAGGGAGAGAGAGAAGTGAGAGAGATGGAAAGAGAGAAGGAGATAAAAAGGGAGAGAGAATGAGAGATCATCTTGATCAGGACAGTATCAGAACCTTTGCCAAGGACCTAAAGGATGCAACACTTGCAGTGACCCACACACCATCACCCCCCCTCTCCCCCTCTCTTCTCCCCCGCTCTTCCCCCCAGGAGAGAAGAGCCAGATACGGCTTATTACAACACAGCTCTACTGAACCAGACCCATCACAACACAGCTCTACTGAACCAGACCCATCACAACACAGCTCTACTGGACCAGACCCATCACAACACAGCTCTACTGGACCAGACCCATCACAACACAGCTCTAATGGACCAGACCCATCACAACACAGCTCTACTGAACCAGACCCATCACAACACAGCTCTACTGAACCAGACCCATCACAACACAGCTCTACTGGACCAGACCCATCACAACACAGCTCTAATGGACCAGACCCATCACAACACAGCTCTACTGGACCAGACCCATCACAACACAGCCCTACTGAACCAGACCCATCACAACACAGCCCTACTGAACCAGACCCATCACAACACAGCCCTACTGGACCAGACCCATCACAACACAGCTCTACTGGACCAGACCCATCACAACACAGCTCTACTGGACCAGACCCATCACAACACAGCTCTACTGGACCAGACCCATCACAACACAGCTCTACTGGACCAGACCCATCACAACACAGCCCTACTGGACCAGGCCCATCACAACCCTACTGGACCAGACCCATCACAACACAGCCCTACTGGATCAGACCCATCACAACACAGCCCTACTGGACCAGACCCATCACAACACAGCCCTACTGGACCAGACCCATCACAACACAGCTCTACTGGACCAGACCCATCACAACACAGCCCTACTGGACCAGACCCATCACAACACAGCCCTACTGGACCAGACCCATCACAACACAGCCCTACTGGACCAGACCCATCACAACACAGCTCTACTAGACCAGACCCATCACAACACAGCTCTACTGGACCAGACCCATCACAACACAGCTCTATTGGACCAGACCCATTACAACACAGCTCTACTGGACCAGACCCATCACAACACAGCTCTACTGGACCAGACCCATCACAACACAGCCCTACTGGACCAGGCCCATCACAACACAGCTCTACTGGACCAGACTCATCACAACACAGCTCTACTGGACCAGACCCATCACAACACAGCCCTATTGGACCAGACCCATCACAACACAGCTCTACTGGACCAGACCCATCACAACACAGCTCTACTGGACCAGACCCATCACAACACAGCCCTACTGGACCAGACCCATCACAACACAGCTCTACTGGACCAGACCCATCACAACACAGCTCTACTGGACCAGACCCATCACAACACAGCCCTACTGGACCAGACCCATCACAACACAGCCCTACTGGACCAGACCCATCACAACACAGCCCTACTGGACCAGACCCATCACAACACAGCTCTATTGGACCAGACCCATCACAACACCGCTCTACTGGACCAGACCCATCACAACACAGCTCTATTGGACCAGACCCATCACAACACAGCTCTATTGGACCAGACCCATCACAACACAGCTCTACTGGACCAGACCCATCACAACACAGCTCTACTGGACCAGACCCATCACAACACAGCTCTACTGGACCAGGCCCATCACAACACAGCTCTACTGGACCAAACCCATCACAACTCAGCTCTACTGGACCAGGCCCATCACAACTCAGCTCTACTGGACCAAACCCATCACAACTCAGCTCTACTGGACCAGACCCATCACAACACAGCTCTACTGGACCAGACCCATCACAACACAGCTCTACTGGACCAGACCCGTCACAACACAGCACAGACCACCACTCTAGGATCAGGCAGAACTCTGTCCTTCAGAGAAGTACACCACATGATGCAGTCCACACCATGCATCATTCAGATCATCAGCCTATATATGCTGAGGTAACCTCTGGCAAAAGACACCCAGAACAATCAGAGAAGAGAGGTGTGCCAACTACTGCATCTAATATGCAGACTACTGGGCAAGACAGACCCTTTAAATCACACACAGTGTTGCAGTTTGCATTGCTGTCACGCCCTAGTATTTTGTGTTTTCTTCATTATTGTGGTTAGGCCAGGGTGTGACATGGGTGATTATGTGTTTGTCTTGTCTAGGGGTTTTGTAGATTAATGGGGTTGTGTTTAGTATAGTATTCTAGGTAAGTCTATGGTTGCCTAGAGTGGTTCTCAATCAGAGGCAGGTGTTTATCGTTGTCTCTGATTGGGAACCATATTTAGGCAGCCATATTCTTTGAGTATTTCGTGGGTGATTGTTCCTGTCTCTGTGTTTGTTGCACCAGATAGGGCTGTTTTGGTTTTTCACTGTTCTTGTTTTTGTATATTGTTCAGTTATCATCTTTATTAAAGATGTTTATAAATAACCACGCTGCGTTTTGGTCCGCCTCTCTTTCGACAGAAGAATCCCGTAACAATTGCACACAAAAACAAGTACAATCTTATTCCATTCTTATTCATTTGTTTACAACTATTCTTTATTTATTGGCACTGGTATTATAATAATTATATGTAATGGTATATATATATATATATATATAACTATTTTGGATTTATTTTCAATGTACTTTACTCAAACCAGTGAATATCACTTATTATAAATGAGATCATTAACTATCAGCTCTTGGAATATCCAGGGCCTATACTCTTCACATTTTGGTTATAAAACAACAAATCCAGAAGGGATTAAAAACATCAAGGGACAGGAGGACATCATAATCCTACTGGAAACATGGTGTCGTGGAGACACAGATACTCAGTGTCCCTCAGGCTATAGAGAAAGTTTACTACCATCAATCAAACATAAACATGTTAAACGGGACTCGGGTGGAATCATCATTTGGCTTAAGCAGCACTGAATGAAATTAAAAAAGGTACCATTCACATTTGGCTCAAACTTAACAAAGGTACAATCTATTGTGACAATGATGTGTACATATGTGCAGCTTCTGCTCCTCCTTCAGATTCACCATATGATGACGACCAGTTTTTTTGACAATCTCCAGACAGAAATCATTACATTTCAGGCAGAAGTGAGATTTCAATGCGAGAACAGGTTCTGAGCCTGACTACACTGATGAGGGAGGTAACCACCACATATTTGGACACCCCTCCTTGTACAGTAGCCCTCTTATAAATAGAAACAGTCCTGACCAAATACTGAACAAAAATGGGAAGGAGTTAGTGCATCTGTCGAGCCTTGGGCCTGTACATGCTTAATGGTAGAATCAGAGGGGACTCTTTAGGTCCCTTCACTTACTGCTCAGCTCTTGGGACAAGTGTAGTCGATTATGCCATCACTGACATTGACCCCTCCTCCATTAGTGCATTCACTGTCAGACCACAGACACCATTGTCGGATCAACGTGTTTCTGAAGAAATTAACCGGCAATATTCATTAAAAAAAACAGCCCAATAAACTCTACAACATAAACCAATCGTACAGATGGGCTCAAAACAGTGCAGAGATTCATTGAAACATTGAACTCTACACAGTTCTTCAATAACTCACGATACCAAAACAATAAAGAAGGTGTCCATTCAGCTACTCAAAACATCCACTGCAGAGTCCAAAAAGCAACATCAGAAGCAAATTTGAGAAAACCAAAGAAATGCAACATCAGAAACAAAAAACAAAATGTTTCTGAAAAATGGTTTTACAATGAATGTAAAACAATTAGAAAACACCTGATACAAATGTCAAATGAAAAGCATAAGCAGCAAAACAACCCAGAGCTACGCTATGAATACTTTGAAACTGCAGCCGTAGAAACATACACTGAAACGCAATAAATTGAATTATACCAACAAGACACTCTCGACGAAATTGAAAGCGCAATTGAACAAAATCAGTTCTGAAACATGTGGAACAATTTAAGCACGACAAAGCCGCAAGAATTAGCCATACAAGATGAAGGAATTTGAAAAACGTATTTTGATCATCTTTATAAAAACACCCACAAAAAGACAACAGAACCAATTAGAAATTCAAGAAAAATTGAACATCCTTGAATCAGTCATTAAAAACAACCTAAATCCATTAAAAATGGCCCAATAACCCAACAATAACTAAATGAAAAGCTCAAATCTATAAAATCAAAGAAGGCTTGTGGTCTAGATAACATCAGAAATTAAATGCTGAAAAAAAAGCGTTTGATTCTATTTGGCACGAAGGGCTATTCTACACAATTCTCTAAAGTGGGCTTGGTGGTAAGGCGTTTGACTTAATAAAATGTATGGACACAGAAAACAAGTGTGCAATAAAAATCAAAAACATAGAACATAATTATTTTCACAAAATCACAAACCAAAGAAGGTCTTCAACAGAACCTTAATATGGCAGTGAATGCACTCAAAGAAAAAGCCTGCAGAGAATTGTATGCAATAAAAATGAAATTATTCTCAATCAACATCCCAATTAGAATTTGGACCAAAATATCAGACAGTGTCATCCTACCAATAGTTCTTCACGGAAGTGAGGTTTGGGGGCCACTCAATAAACTGGACTTTGAAATGTGGGACAAACATCCAATTGAAACCCTACATGCAGAATTATGTCAGACAATTCTTCAAATCCAGAGAAATACACCAACTAATGCATGTAGGGCAGAACTTGGGCACTTTTCAGTGGTAATGAAAACACAGAAAAGACATAGACATAGAAACCGGCAGACATGAACAGACATGGTGGTAGTAGTAGTAGTAGTAGTAGTAGTAGTAGTAGTAGACATGAACAGACATGGTGGTAGTAGTAGTAGTAGTAGACATGAACAGACATGGTGGTAGTAGTAGTAGTAGTAGTAGTAGTAGTAGTAGTGATGATGGTGGTGGTAGTAGTAGTGATGATGGTGGTGGTGGTGGTAGTAGTAGTGATGATGGTGGTGGTAGTAGTAGTGATGATGGTGGTGGTAGTAGTAGTGATGATGGTGGTGGTGGTGGTAGTAGTAGTGATGATGGTGGTGGTGGTGGTAGTAGTAGTGATGATGGTGGTGGTAGTAGTAGTGATGATGGTGGTGGTAGTAGTAGTGATGATGGTGGTGGTAGTAGTAGTGATGATGGTGGTGGTGGTGGTGGTAGTAGTAGTGATGATGGTGGTAGTAGTAGTAGTGATGATGGTGGTGGTAGTAGTAGTGATGATGGTGGTGGTAGTAGTAGTGATGATGGTGGTGGTAGTAGTAGTGATGATGGTGGTGGTGGTGGTAGTAGTAGTGATGATGGTGGTAGTAGTAGTAGTGATGATGGTGGTGGTGGTAGTAGTAGTAGTGATGATGGTGGTGGTGGTAGAAAAGACATAGACATAGAAACCGGCAGACATGAACAGACATGGTGGTAGTAGTAGTAGTAGTAGTAGTAGTAGTAGTAGTAGACATGAACAGACATGGTGGTAGTAGTAGTAGTAGTAGACATGAACAGACATGGTGGTAGTAGTAGTAGTAGTAGTAGTAGTAGTAGTAGTAGTAGTAGTAGTGATGATGGTGGTGGTAGTAGTAGTGATGATGGTGGTGGTGGTGGTAGTAGTAGTGATGATGGTGGTGGTGGTGGTAGTAGTAGTGATGATGGTGGTAGTAGTAGTGATGATGGTGGTGGTAGTAGTAGTGATGATGGTGGTGGTAGTAGTAGTGATGATGGTGGTGGTGGTGGTGGTGGTAGTAGTAGTGATGATGGTGGTGGTGGTGGTAGTAGTAGTGATGATGGTGGTGGTAGTAGTAGTGATGATGGTGGTGGTAGTAGTAGTGATGATGGTGGTGGTAGTAGTAGTGATGATGGTGGTGGTGGTGGTAGTAGTAGTGATGATGGTGGTAGTAGTAGTAGTGATGATGGTGGTGGTAGTAGTAGTGATGATGGTGGTGGTAGTAGTAGTGATGATGGTGGTGGTAGTAGTAGTGATGATGGTGGTGGTGGTGGTAGTAGTAGTGATGATGGTGGTAGTAGTAGTAGTGATGATGGTGGTGGTGGTAGTAGTAGTAGTGATGATGGTGGTGGTGGTAGTAGTAGTGATGATGATGGTGGTGGTGGTAGTAGTAGTAGTGATGATGATGGTGGTGGTGATGGTAGTAGTGATGATGATGGTGGTAGTAGTAGTAGTAGTAGTGGTAGTAGTAGTAATGATGGTGGTGGTAGTAGTAGTAGTAGTGATGGTAGTAGTAGTAGTAGTCGTAGTGGTAATGATGATGGTAGTAGTAGTAGTGATGGTAGTAGTAGTAGTAGACATGAACAGACATGGTGTTAGTAGTAGTAGTAGTAGACATGAAAAGACATGGTGTAGTAGTAGTAGTCATGAACAGACATGGTGGTAGTAGTAGTAGTAGTGGTAGTAGTAGTCGTCATGAAAAGACATGGTGGTAGTAGTAGTAGTAGTCATGAACAGACATGGTGGTAGTAGTAGTAGTGATGATGATGGTGGTGGTAGTAGTAGTAGTAGACATGAACAGACATGGTGGTGGTAGTAGTAGTAGTAGTAGTAGTAATAGTAGTAGTAGTAGTAGTAGACATGAACAGACATGGTGGTAGTAGTAGTAGTAGACATGAACAGACATGGTGGTAGTAGTAGTAGTAGTAGTAGTAGACATGAACAGACATGGTGGTAGTAGTAGTAGTAGTAGTAGTAGACATGAACAGACATGGTGGTAGTAGTAGTAGTAGTAGTAGTAGCAGTAGACATGAACAGACATGGTGGTAGTAGTAGTAGTAGCAGTAGTAGTAGACATGAACAGACATGGTGGTAGTAGTAGTAGTAGTAGTAGTAGACATGAACAGACATGGTGATAGTAGTAGTAGTAGTAGACATGAACAGACATGGTGGTAGTAGTAGTAGCAGTAGTAGTAGTAGTAGACATGAACAGACATGGTGGTAGTAGTAGTAGTAGTAGACATGAACAGACATGGTGGTAGTAGTAGTAGCAGTAGTAGTAGTAGTAGACATGAACAGACATGGTGGTAGTAGTAGTAGTAGTAGTAGTAGTAGTAGTAGACATGAACAGACATGGTGGTAGTAGTAGTAGTAGTAGTAGTAGTAGTAGTAGTCATGAACAGACATGGTGGTAGTAGTAGTAATAGACATGAACAGACATGGCAACCCAAAGTGGATGTGGTCACTGCACAACAGGGGAGGTAGAAACGGAGATGCACTTTCTCCTTTACTGTGATAAATGTTCCTCACCAAGAGATTCATTATTCACAGAAATTACTACATTTATCCCATTTATTAACTAATTAAACCCAGAGGAAAAATTACAAATACTCATAGGTGATGATGTTGATGGTGGTGGTAGTAGTAGTGGTGGTAGTAGTGATGGTGGTGGTGGTGGTAGTAGTAGTAGTAATGATGGTGTTGGTGGTAGTAGTAGTAGTAATGATGGTGGTGGTAGTAGTAATGATGATGGTGGTAGTAGTAGTAGTAGTAGTAGTAGTGAAGATGATGGTGGTAGTAGTAGTAGTGGTAATGATGATAGTGGTTGTAGTAGTAGTAGTGGTGGTAATGATGATGGTGGTTGTAGTAGTAGTAGTAGTGGTAATGATGATGGTGGTTGTAGTAGTAGTAGTGGTGGTAATGATGGTGGTAGTAGTAGTAGTGATGGTGGTAGTAGTAGTAGTAATGATGATGGTAGTAGTACTACTGATGTAATGGTGAACATTAGTTATTTAGTAATAAGTTAGTTTTAGTTTCATTTTCCATGCTTAGCTTTTATTTTTATATTTCTACTACTGTCTTACCTTGTTATTTTTGTATTTCATTTTGTATTATCATTTACTACCATTTTATATTACTATTTGTTATCTTTTATAATTGTATTACAATGTATATTATATACATTGTTGCTTTGGCAAAAGTGACAATGATTTTCATACCAATAAAGCAGCTTGAATTGGGAAAAAATGAATTTGAGAGAAAGGAGAGAAAAAGAAGCAAGAAAGGAGAGAGAGAAAGAGGAGAGAGAGAAAGAAAGGAGAGAGAGAAAGAAAGGAGAGAGAAAGAAAGGAGAGAAAGAAAGGAGAGAGAAAAGTGAGAGTAAAGAGAGGAGAGAAAAGAGAGAGGGAGAGAAAAAGAGGAAAATGGGAGGGAGGGAGAAAGAGGTTAGAGGGAAGAGAGAAAAGAGAGGGGTTAAAGAGAGAAGTTGTAATGCAATGCAACCTCTGGCCCCATCTCCCTATCATGCACGTGTTAAAGGCACTGTACAGTCCTGTACCTTTCTGCGTTGTGTTCTGGTGAGGTGTAGGTGGAAGACAAGTCTCTGGACACGAGTCTGCCGGTTGTCTCTCTTTTAGTGACTGCATGGATACAAATACAAGACAAAGGTTGGTGCTGCTGTCTGGACTCCCAAACACAACTATATTAGCCTCTCTTCTTCACGTTCTGAGCTAACTCACGTCAACAACTAAAAATGCATTGTACAAAATGTACGTGTTCATATTTTAAAAATACTCACATTTAATTTTATAAATGTTGTACAGGAATAATTAGCTAATAAATGCTAAATATTTCTTAGTGTACTATTGTACCATTATACCCGAGGTATGTATACTAATGAGGCAACAACGCCATTTTGACATGCCTAGATAAGTAACAAAATGAACAACGGCTAACTAATTAGCACATTAAACATTACATATCAAATCGTCACTTTTCACAACATACCTGCATGGAATGGATACAAATACAACGCCAAGCTTGATGCTGCCGCCTGGACTGCCATACACAACTATATTAGCCTGATAAAATACAAGAGTGCAGAATTCCTGTCAGAAAACTCACGCTGTCTGTCTGCACCTGAGAGACCCGCAAAGGTAACGGTGGCTGGGCAAACCTTGCAAAGTTGCAGTCAAACATTATCCCCATTCACACTAATATATATATTCCTAAAAACAGTAGCGCAACACCAAATCAATGACGATATAATTTTCGGTTGTCTTTTTTGGGACATTTGCTTACATGTGCATTAAAAAGAGCGGAGCGAACATAACACATACCTGTCCTCATCAGGCTCTGAGCAAACAGAGGAGTAAAAGCATGGCTCCCGTTGATGACCTCACAGCATTAACACAATGTAGAAAATAAATACAGTACAATAGTTCACTCTTGAAAGTAGTGTAACACATCTCAAAATAACATTAAAACAATTCATTAGAATAAATTAGGGATTTTCGGTGAAATAAAGTATATGTTATAAATAAAGTATATGTTATACCTGCAATACATACGTAGCCTTTGCTTCTGCACAGGTATTGTGTCGAAAATTTCCCCTCTGACAGAATCCCCCCCTTCGCGTTCCTCGTTACTGTGACTTGCTTGTTAGCTGACATTTCTGCTCTTCACTCAGTCAGTTTAGTCTACATTTCACTGATCTTAGTAGCAGAAAGCAGTTTTGTCTGCAGTTTTCAGTTTGGCTATTTGTTTCAAGTGTATGTGGCGGTTCTAGCTTGTATGTCGCCCTGGGCGAACCCCCCCTTCAGCGCCCGCCCCGCATCGTGTTGCCCCGGGCAAGATGCCCCTGGGCGGCTGCCCATGTCGCCTGTACCTAAATCCGCTACTGATTGTTGTATTAGTCTATAAATAAATCTCTTCGCCAAAATTCGTCATCTCTCCCATGTCTTATTCAACTAGTATTTTTTAAAGTGTAAGGATAATAATTCAGACATAGTTGTCCTGAAATGTTTATTGCTTGCCAACATTTTACTCCCTCCTCTATGTTTAATATAACACACATACATTCATTATTCATTTCGGTTGCCTTTTCTGACGTGAAGTTTGTTCTATAGAAACTATTTGACTCTGATGTGTGTCACCGAAAGCATTTGACTCAAACCACAAAATTAAGGAAATTAGAAGGCGGGGGTGGATTCTGGCAGGGGGATTTTCGGCACAACACCGGTACCTAACTTACTTGATGTTGGCTTGAAGCCAGCATTTATCTGCATTTGGAGAAAGTTGTGAACTCATTATCTTTTGGACACCCAAAGCTATGAAAATCGTGCTTATGTCGTGAATGGAACTAGTCTGGGCTGTAGTCTGTTTAGCGAACATTCCACTCCTTGTAACATTACAGAGACTTACAACCAGGCTGCAATAAAACAGTGTTGATCATATAATACATCTATCATGTGTTAGTTTAATGATGTGAAAATCATGATATTTCTCTTGCATTTCAATCCACACATGCATATGGGCCTGTAATGTATTGCATTGTTATATAGGTATTCAATCCCTTTTTAAATGATGCAAGACTACTTTACAATGATGGCAATTATGCATTATTTGAATCTAATTTGCCCATGTGGATCTGATGTAACAGTATAACTTTAGACCGTCCCTCGCCCATACCCGGGCGCGAACCAAGGACCCTCTGCACACATCAACAACAGTCACCCTCGAAGCGTCGTTACCCATCGCTCCACAAAAGCCTCTGCAAGGGGAACTACTACTTCAAGGTCTCAGAGCAAGTGACGTCACCGATTGAACCGCTATTTAGCGCGCACTGCTAACTAAGCTAGCCGTTTCACATCCGTTACACTGACATGCATCAAATGCTACATAACTTTGCATGCATGCTTTCCATAAATGCAATGTACTGATGAAATGCCCCCCCATGAATAATAAAAAGGCCAGAAATGCAACATTAGGCCAACCTGACTAGCGGGGAAAGTGTTAAAAACCTTAGCTAGCGATCGTCAACACGATAGGATCTGAAATGGAGGAAGAGACGCGTCACACACACCCGTGCAGACAGTTTTCACAGTCTTCTTGTTATGAAGTCAATCAACTGTATTCGCTTCTCAAATCGAGGTTATTGAGTTGACGATGTTCTGTACTGTATAAATGTTTGGGAAAGTATTTGTTTTTAGCAAATAATGCCTTCCTGCCTGCCAGCTGCGAGAGAAAAGTAATCGCTTCCGCAATAAAATCCGACTGGCCAACACTAAATAGCGGTACATTGCCGCGTTTGTCTTAGGCCGCCCATTGTGACTCACTTGTGGGCGTGTGCTGTGAGGCAGCATGTAGCAGCATGTTCGATTGGGGAAAGAGAGAAAGTAAATGAACTACCTACATAGCTGAATGCAGCCTGCCCCAATATTGGTTAGCATATGGCATATACACAAACTTGGCAGTCGTGTCAAGTTGTCTGGATGTCCTTTGGGTGGCGGGCCATGCACGATACACACGGGAAACTGTGACAAATCCAGCAGCGTTGCAGTTCAAACCCGGTGTGCCTGGCACCTACTACCATACCCCGTTCAAAGGCACTTAAATCTTTTGTCTTGCCCATCCCCCTCTGAATGACACACATACACAATCCATGTCTCAATTTACTCAAGACTTAAAAATCCTTCTTTAACCTGACTCCTCCCCTTCATCTACACTGAAGTAGATTTAACAAGTGACATCAATAAGGGAGTATTTAAAACAAAAAAAATATTAACCTTTATTTAACCAGGCAAGTGAGTTAAGAACAAATTCTTATTTTCAATGACAGCCTAGGAACAGTGGGTTAATGCCTGTTCAGTGGCAGAACGACAGATTTGTACCTTGTCAGCTCGGGGGATTGAACTGCAGCCTTCCAGTTACTAGTCCAACGCTCTAACCACTAGGCTACTTTGCCACCCTAACATTCACCTGGTCAGTCTTTGTCATGGAAAGAGCAAGTGTTCATAATGTTTTGAACAAACAGGACACGCACGCCTCTGAGAATCACGCAGTGCTGCTGGGCTGGCCAAAGGCACAGTAGGGTCACACATGCCGCTTTGAATGGGTCGGTTGTGTGAAGAGGAGACAAATAACTTTGCCCTTTTTAAAATATTTATCTTGAGTGAAAACGTCTTCACAAATCGTGATTTTATCAGGAGAGGAGATACAGAAAAATCAGATGATTTATTTCTCTCTCTCTGTGTCTCTCTGTCTCTCTGTCTCTGTGTCTCTCTGTCTCTCTGTCTCTGTGTCTCTCTGTCTCTGTCTCTATGTCTCTCTGTCTCTGTGTCTCTCTGTCTGTGTCTCTGTGTCTCTCTGTCTCTGTGTCTCTCTGTCTCTGTGTCTCTATGTCTCTGTGTCTCTCTCTCTCTGTGTCTCTCTCTCTGTCTCTGTGTCTCTCTGTGTCTGTGTCTCTCTGTCTCTGTGTGTCCAGCTGTGTCTATGGCGTGCAGCTCACCATCTGCATTGTTTGTGATACCGGGAGCACGTCAGCTGGTGCGTGGTAGCTGCAGTGTTAGTAATAACGGACAGCTTTACTGTGCAGACACGGAGGACCGTCTCTCGTGGGTGACGTGTCCGGGTCCGTTGCATTTCTAACTGCCATGGGGAGAAAACGGCTGGCTGAAAACGCTCCGGCTCACGGCGAATGACGGCACACCGAGAGGCGAGCGAGCAGAGGCTGTTAATTCAACAACCAAATGCAATTGATTTTACATACAAGAACACCAGAAGCTATCGTCAGAGCTTTGGAATCTAAACGTTTATATTTCTTAGTTTTTCTTGTCTAAAACTTCCCCGGTATTGGGTGTTTGGACTGGAGAGAACAGAAGGTGAGTACATCATAAGAGATGGAGGGAGAGGGGGACTCATTTAAGGTTAACTTGAGTGTATCAATGTGGTATCATGTGGTATATGCAGTGTTGTATCATGTGGTATATGCAGTACTTAGATGTAGAAATGCAACCAGTGTTTCTGTCTCTCTCTCTCTTCTGCACTTCCTTTTCTCTGCATGCTCTCTCTTCCTATATTTCTCTCTCTCTATCTCTCTCTTTCTACGTCTCTCTCTCTCTTCCTCTCTCTCTACAACTCTACAACTCAGACCAGAGGGAAGAGGGGATACAACTCAAACTAGAGGGAAGAGGGGATACAACTCAGACTAGAGGGAAGAGGGGATACAACTCAGACTAGAGGGGATACAACTCAGACCAGAGGGAAGAGGGGATACAACTCAGACCAGAGGGAAGAGGGGATCCAACTCAGACTAGAGGGAAGAGGGGATACAACTCAGACTAGAGGGAAGAGGGGATACAACTCAGACTAGAGGGGAGAAGAGGAGACAGGTTGAAGGGAATAAAATAGTTGTTGTTATCTATCTTCTCATCTCCTTTTTCTGTCTGTCTGTCTGATGGTGGTCTCTTCACAGAGAGCTACTGTAACATCTGCAATGCTCAACTCATCTCAGAGTCTCAACGCAAGGCACACTACGAGGTTAGTCTCACACGCACGCACGCACGCACGCACGCACACACACACACCTGTAAATACCCTGTAACAGTTTCATTTGTCTTGTCTCTTGTCCTCCAGAGTAAGAAACATGCTAACAAGGTCCGTCTCTTCTACATGCTTCACCCTGAGGACGGAGGACCTCCCTCCAAGAGACTGAGACCTGACAACGCTGTACGTCTGTGTGTGTGTGTGTCAGTGTTTGTCTCTTTCTCGCATCCCTTCTCTCTGTTTCTCTACCTCTTCCTCTGCCAGGCCAACTAACAGTCAGTCAGACAGAATGTTACCTCTGCTAGGCCAACTCTTTGTACGTCTACGTGCAGTGTGTGTGTGTGTGTGTGTGTGTGTGTGTGTGTACAGTCAAAGCGCTCTGTCCCCATGGGGGGCACTGGTCCAGCAGTCCTGTGGGTCTGCAGATAAAACTCAGCTTCCTTTGATCTCTGCAATGAATTGGGGAGGTTGAATCTCTCTCACACAAACACACACATCTCTCTCTCCTCTCTCTCTTTCTCTCCTATTTCTGTCTCCTCCAGGATAGTGAGGAGACAGCTGTGGATGATAACAATTGTTGTAGTCTGTGTAACATGTTCTTTACCTCAGCCATAGTGGCCCAGTCCCACTACCAGGGAAAGACTCATGCTAAGAGCGTCAAACGAGTGTTGGGCTCCTCACCTACTATTTCTACTACCCCTCCCACAGGTAACACACACACACACACACACACACACTTTCCAATAAACACACACACACACACACACTTTCCTTAATAAACATGTTTCATGAATACATATATGAATTTATATGAATCCTTATTTCCTGTGTCACAGACTCCTCCCCCAGTTCATCCGACACGCACCCTCTGCCAATCCTGCCTCCCCCAGCCCCTCCCATTACCTGGCTAGTGACCAATGGCAACACAGCGTGTAGGTCGTGCTTCCTGTGTGGGGCATGGTTCAACAACCCAGCGATGGCCCAGCAGCACAACGAGGGGAAGAAGCACCGGCGGAACGCAGCCAGGAGACAACTACTGGAACAACTAGCTGATAACCTGGACAGCAACCAGAACACAGGTTAGAGGTCAGGAATACAGCCAGGAGACAACTACTGGAACAACTAGCTGATAACCTGGACAGCAACCAGAACACAGGTTAGAGGTCAGGAATACAGCCAGGAGACAACTACTGGAACAACTAGCTGATAACCTGGACAGCAACCAGAACACAGGTTAGAGGTCAGGAATACAGCCAGGAGACAACTACTGGAACAACTAGCTGATAACCTGGACAGCAACCAGAACACAGGTTAGAGGTCAGGAATACAGCCAGGAGACAACTACTGGAACAACTAGCTGATAACCTGGACAGCAACCAGAACACAGGTTAGTGGTCAGGAATACAGCCAGGAGACAACTACTGGAACAACTAGCTGATAACCTGGACAGCAACCAGAACACAGGTTAGAGGTCAGGAATACAGCCAGGAGACAACTACTGGAACAACTAGCTGATAACCTGGACAGCAACCAGAACACAGGTTAGAGGTCAGGAATACAGCCAGGAGACAACTACTGGAACAACTAGCTGATAACCTGAACAGCAACCAGAACACAGGTTAGAGGTCAGGAATACAGCCAGGAGACAACTACTGGAACAACTAGCTGATAACCTGGACAGCAACCAGAACACAGGTTAGAGGTCAGGAATACAGCCAGGAGACAACTACTGGAACAACTAGCTGATAACCTGGACAGCAACCAGAACACAGGTTAGAGGTCAGGAATACAGCCAGGAGACAACTACTGGAACAACTAGCTGATAACGTGGACAGCAACCAGAACACAGGTTAGAGGTCAGGAATACAGCCAGGAGACAACTACTGGAACAACTAGCTGATAACCTGGACAGCAACCAGAACACAGGTTAGAGGTCAGGAATACAGCCAGGAGACAACTACTGGAACAACTAGCTGATAACCTGGACAGCAACCAGAACACAGGTTAGAGGTCAGGAATACAGCCAGGAGACAACTACTGGAACAACTAGCTGATAACCTGGACAGCAACCGGAACACAGGTTAGAGGTCAGGGGTTAGAGGTCAAGGATTAGAGGTCAGGGGTTAGAGGTCAGGAATACAGCCAGGGCACGACTTCTGGAACAACTGACTGATCATTTGGATATGAAACAGAACACATGTTAGAGGTCAGCTGTTAGAGGTCAGAGGTTTGGGAGATTAGAGGTCAAACTAGGGTCAAAGGTTATGGCAGGTGTAGCTAGGCTCAGGGTCTAAGATTATATAAAGTATGATTACAGGACCGGTGTTGTGGTGGATTTAGGGGGCGTGGCCCACCTTACCATACCCTGACATACCTCCTTGACCGACCAAATAAAATATTTAAATATAGATGATTTATTTGACCTAGATGCACGCCGACAGAGACAAATACATCTCAGACAAGATGGACTGAGACGGGCATTCTTCTCTGTTCCAAATGTTCCATTTGTCCTCTCCTCCAATCAGATGCTTCAGTTTGTTCCAAATTGGAGAAAGAGAGCACAAATCTACCAATGAAGAGCCTAGCTTGTTCCAAAAGTTAAGCCAATCATCTTCCTCTGAAATTTTCCTCACGTCACTTCATCACAAAATCTTTTTCTGTCAGCCATTGACGCTACTCGGTGAGTTTCTGAGGTAATTTTGCTTAATTTGCAAGGAAATCCACATCAATGACTATAAATGTGATGAAATATGACAATAACACGTCTAGCCAACCGCATTTCTTTACTACAGAGGCTGCCCTGTGTAATTTAACAACGTCTGTAGATCGCTAGCTACTGTAAACAAGGGTTACAAAAACGCAAACGTTTATTTGACTGCTGACAACCCTATAAAACCTTAGCTAACATCTGTCAACTCAAACTTGGAATTGTATACTGTTTAATTGTCTATTTTCCTTCGTTTTTTGATGGCATGCGTTTGAAGTGTATGTAGTTGGATGCATTGTATGATATGTGACAACATGATTGTCATTGGGGCAAACGTGGCTTTTTATGATTTTAACTAAACTGAATTTAACTGCATCTGAGCTAATAATCAACCTAACCCGGCACCCCCCTCCACACCACTGATATTGTCCTATACCCCCCCCCCCCCCCTCACTGCTGTCCTCCTCCAAGCAAACGTAAGTTCCTTTATATGTATCTAATATGGTTATGCTGTCACTGCACTCCTCAGTCATGATAATAGTATTTTCCTTGCCTTCAAGATGGAAAATCCAACATTTGGAACAGAGAAGAATGCCCGTCTCATATATTGCCTATTCTTCTCTGTCCAAGGAGGAGGGGAAATGGGGGGTGTTGCTGGGTGAGAGGAGGAGTTTGCAGGGGGCATGTCAACAATGCATATTAAGTAGCGATGTGCTTTGAGCACCAGGTCTAAACAGGAAGACAGACACAGAAGCACAGTCTAGGAGTTTTAATGATGAACCAGAGTATACATAGGGAAACATGATGAAATGCAAGATAATTATTGCAATGTAAATCCAATAAACATTAAATAAATGTAAGCAATCTCTATAGTGAAATGTGGACAGAAATGTTTGCAAAAGGTAAGCTAGTCTACCAAGAAGTTGAGTTTTCACCTGAAGATGTGTTGATAAATCATGTTTGATTTATATCTGTATATTGTAATGTCTATCCTCTTATTTTTTTTTACAGGATTTTGTTTGGGAACGGACCGATGTTAGTCTGGTGTCTCGCCTCAGAACTGCCATGGGTTACCCTACCAGTAGTCTTATAGACAATATAGCTCTGAGGGTCCTCAACACACACAAGCCTCTACACCGCGCTCAAGGTCTCGGTCCAGGTAGAGGGGAACAGTGAACTATTTACAAATAAAAATGTCCGACCACCCAGCTAGTGGCTCAGTGTCCTTCACCTCGCCCCTTAGCGTCCTTCATTTCCGCCAGCCACTGGGCCACGTCCTTACCCCCAGCAGCAACAGAGCAGAACGCCACGCCGCCAAAGCGGCTGTGGCCCGTTTCCCGTCGCTTCGGCAATCCGCATTTGGAGCAGACGTAATGCTCACGTTGCCTTCTCTTCCCGGCTGTCCCCTCCTCTGTGTCCGCCGCGATCCTCTTCCTCCAAGCCGTTGTCCTTGACACTGGAGGAGGTGAAGAGCAGCCCGTCTGTGGTCCTTGGGCTGGGGAGGGGCCGGGAAGTGCGGGGGGTTGTTGCTCCAGGTGGGCTGGCAGAATGGGCGCGTGGGCGGGCTCTCCTTGCTGGATGGTTTGGCGTGGGACCGGGGGGAGGGTGACGTAGGGAAAGGGAAGGGTGCCCTGATTCCCTCCTGCTTGAAGTGGAGGGGCTTGGCTGCAGGGAGGGGCTGGGTGGTGACGCTGGGGGCAGCAGCGAGCCCCATTCCCTGCTGCAGCACCATCCTCTCCCTCTCCTTCTGACGCCGGGAATACCTGAAACAGGGAGAGAAAACAAACAAGCTGTCACTCAGATTGTCATTAGTCACAAGTCTTCCAACAAGTCGTCCATAAGTTAATGTCTTACCACTGACTAATGGTCCTTTGATTCAGCTCAAAGAGCTGAAGGTTGGTCTGGGCCATCAACCTCGGGCTGTTCAGCACTGCCTCCCTGATGCCCACGTAGTCTGCCAGAATGAGCGCCCACCTGCTCTTCTTGACACCGGCAGACTGCGTGGCGCTGGGATGGATTTGACAGAGCTGACTGCAAATGGCCTCCACCAAACGGCTGGTGCCTGGCCAATTTGCAGGGCCCGAGTTGAGTCCGAGAAGGCAACTGAAACAGAGGAGATAAATAGTTAGAGAACATTGAAAAATGATAGCCATCGCCTGACCTTCATATGCATTTAATGTAGAGGCAGGCAATAAAATAGTAAGGTGGAGGACATGAACACTAACAACATACCGTTGGAGAGAGTCTTTTCCTAGGATAATGGACGACTTCCCATTCGTTGTTTTGAACCGCCCCTGAACGATCCTCTCCTGGTGTCGGGCAGGGTAGATCAAGCGCTGTTTGTCGAAGTCTGGCAGCACCAGCCACAGTGCCACCAGACCGTCTACCCTGCGGTCCGACAACCCCTGACGGTTCCTCACCCCCACCAAGGCCCTGGCAAGCCTGCGGACATGCTGGTCGCCTGGCATTGCATCAGGACCTTTAGTCTCCTCCTGAAGATAAAGAGATAATGTCCTACATTTAGGGGTAACACTTAAGATGTTTCTACAAAGGAAATAGATGTTATTTTACATTGTGTAACTAACAGAAAATAACACTGATGGATTCTTTTAAAATTAAACTCTTGTGTTGTGAGCATTCTAAAATGTTTGCACTCAGCTGATGGCATCCTTGTTATTAAACACCCCAAACTTGTCTTGAGTTTGTCTCAATTCCTTATTTAAAAGAGGTTGCAATAGCATGTATTTTTTTACCAACACTAAAGGTCAAATATAATTACCTCTGAATCAGAGGAGTGGTCAGGGTGAGGAGAACTGTGTCGACCAGGGGCCTCAGGAGAGCTTCCGTCTTCAGGGGCGGTGGGACTGGATGGCCCAGACCTGGGTGCGTCAGCAGGTCCCCCTGACAAGAGGTGCCGCTGAGCTGGAGGACGGGGCGCTCATAGGAGGGACATGGGGGATGTGGACTGTCTGGTCTACATCCTCCTCCTGAAAGCCCTCGTCCTCCTCGTCGAGCTGCTCGACGGCGGCTGCCTCTTCCGGAAGGTCAGGGTCCGCGCTGACATCCTGCAGCACTCTGCCAGTCTGCGAGTACAGGTACTCCACTCCGAGGAGTTCCCCTATAAAATAAATTAAAAGCAGAGTAGAGAAGTGTTAATGGGATGTAATTAATGAAACCGATGTAAATGTTCATTCTCTTACTTGACTAACCTGTGTACTCGCTAGGCTTGGTGTAGTCCTTAACCTGTTCCTTGCCAAGCACAATTTGGCTGTTAAGGTTAAGGATGTGCTGCAGGTGGCCACTGTAGGAGAGCAGGGGCTTCCTGTTCTTTCCCTCCACTGCCGCCCGCGCACGGTCCTCGTTCCACCTCACCAGTCCATCCAACAGGAATGCCTGGAAATGCATTGCATTTGCCTTGGTACCTGAGAGAACAATGCACGATTAGGGTGGGAGAGCTGTTGCTGTTACATTAAACATTAAGCATGACTTTAAGCTCCACAATGACAATTACCTGGGATGAACCGGTTGAGGTGGAGGTGGAATGACTCCAAGGATGTGGAGCCCCGTGCGCAGCGATAAACCGGCAACATCACGCCGCCCTTGGTGATTTTGCCGGTCTCGGTGTACAGCTGTACACCGGGTGGGTCCTGTATGCAGTGGAGGTGGCGTCTCTGCTCTTTCCAGATCGCCTGAATGCGGATGGAGTCCAGCAACGGGATGCCCAGGGTGTCGACCCCCTTCTCGCTGTTGAAGGTCTCGAGGAGGTCAAGGAGAAGGACTTCGGTCGCCGCAGCTCCACGCGTACGACGCCGGCAGTGAAGTGCCATCTCCTTCCTGCCGATCTTCCTCGAAACCTCTGCCTCGGTGAGGCCGACCATCCCGTGCTTCCTCTCCATCTCAGACCTCTTGGCCTTCAGCAGTCGGCGGACATCGCCTGCATCCCACTCAAAGATGCAGGCTGACAGCTGCCGCATGAAGGGACCGTAGAGCTGGTGGCTCTCAGTGGTGACGCCTGACGCGAACCGCCCCATCAGGTGCCAGATGTCCAGCCGAACCACCAGCTGGTCCCAGTCATTGAACATGGCAGCTGTCTTTGATCCGCCGAAGCTGGAGCAGCAGTCTCGGTCCACGTACATGAGCTGGGGGGGGGCGCCACCCCGGCCAGCCGGTACCGTTCCATGAGACCAGCCGCCATGGGGAGCAGGCCCTCGCCCTCAGCGGCAGTGAGGACACTGACGAGGACCTGCCCATGCTCGTTACCGACGTTGGTAACCCAGGCGGCCGTGTCTGCAGCGGTACCCGCAAGCTTTTTAGTCACCTGGAGACAAATACACAAAGACAGAAAGGTAAAGACATTATTTACATATAGATATCAAAAAAATATACAAAAAAATCAGATGACTCATCTTCACATTTTTAAGTGAAAACTCACCTTCTTGGTAGAGTCCATCTTTAAGATGGTCCCAAAGACGGAGGTGACCCTGGCCTTCACCTCGTCCAGCCGCGATAGCACGTCATGGTTGTAGACTGTCAGAAGCAAGACGGGTGAGGGCACCGGGGGCATCTCCGGTGGATCAGTGAACTGCCGCCCAATGCCCAAGGCCAGAAACTGCTTGCACTCCCCGAGGTACCGTATACAACACCGCATCCAGGACTCGCTGTGACTTTCACACAGCTTGCTGTAGGTCTGTGACGCACTGTTCCCCAAAGTGCGCGACCTCAGCATCCTCACAACCCGCAGGTCACAGGACAGCCTAGAGAGAGAGAGAAAAGCATATGAATGACATGCATTCATTTAACTTCATTACTAACTAACAAAACCTTGTGAACTTACTTGTATGTCAATATTGCTGGAAACTGGCAGCGATGCCGAGCGTCCAGCTGACTGACAAGGTCCCGTGACCACCCCGCGACCTTCTTCTTACACCGGCCGCATTCCAGGTACTCAGTGGCCATGAGATACCAGCGGTCGATGTCCAAGACCCTCCGGATGGTCTTGTAGAGCCCAGCCTGGCACAGTGTGCCTCTGCACCCAGACTGGGGGCATGCCAGCTTGTATGCCCACATGCGTACGGGCATCCAAAGGAACAGCTGACATGCGAAGAAGGGCTCGGGGATGCGGGTGGCTGATTGTAGATCGGCCGTGGTTGGGGAGGGTTCCACCACGTGACCAGGTCAGTGGTGAGTGTCGACCTCCCAAAGCTATCCCTGGTGAACAGCGTGCGGCCGATCCACCGCTGCTGCTCCTTGGTGAGAGATGAACGCCAACTCTCTGGAAGCAGCAGCTGAGTGAGAGGAGAGAGTGATGGGGGAGAAGGGATGGTAATGTTTCAGAGAAACGGACAGGGACAGAGTATGCAGGAGACAAGACAACTGTGTCCAATGTTTAATATCTCAACAATGTGGAGTAATTACAGTTGATGAATTTACCTCAGCACTTTCTGAGGCGGGCCTTGGAGGCAGGAAGGACTGCCGGGGCAAATCCTCCTCTTCGCTCCGCCCTAGTAGGGCAGGAGCAGGGGCCGGGTCAGGAACCAGGGCAGGGACCGGGGCTCGGTCATTTGGAGGCAGAGGCCGAGGGAGCGATGGGTGGAGCTGTAGGGCAACGGCTTTTGCAGTGATACAGAAATATATAGGTTAAATTAATGAATAAATGCTTCCATGAATGAACAGACATATGTATGTAAATGTAGATAGCAGTGACTTAAGTTAATAGCACAATTCCAACATGCCCAGATGAATATCAATCAGTGATAGGATGTAACAAAATAATTAAATGAGTGTTGGTCAAGTTTGAGTGTAAAACGTACATGAAATTAGTGATTAAAATGGAAAATAGAAAGTCATGATTACGTGACATACAGGATGACAGCCACATACAGGATGACAGCTACAGTGGCAAGGGAAGATATTTAATAGTGCATACATGCAGTGACTCTCCTCTAAAACCCAGATGACTCTTACCAATACATTTCCTTGGGCTGATGATAGGGAAAAATATTTAAAACACTTTAATACATGTCAGCAAAAACTTGAACTGAATAATTATCAAATGTACTATGTCAATTAATAGTGATGTAAAAACATACATGTGTCTGTGTCAGCAGCTGCTTTGACCAGCTCTGCGTCTGATATATCTGTTGGTGGCAGTGCTGGTCGAGGGAAAGACACCCCTATATCACGTGGAGAGAGAAAGGATTGTGAGCTACACAGCTTATCGAAACATTTTTATTTTTATCTTACATGTGAAACTAGACACTCACCTTGAACTGCAGGCTGAGAAGCAATGAGTTTATTCATCTTCGCCTGCAGTTCGCCTGGGGCGAGAGAGCGCCTTGAAAGGAACGCAGAGATCGCAGGACCAAGAGGCCTTTGAAAACAAAACAGCAAATATGTCACCATTTCCAACTGTGTGGAACAAGTAGAATTATATTTTCCTTTAAAAAGATATGTAACACTTACGTAGCCGCACTGTTGGGCCGGGTGTTACTGACGGGGGTATTACTGGCGGGGATGGTGCTGGCTGCGGCGGGCCTGGCCACAGCAGCTACCCCCTCCCGGTCTCTGCGCTGAATGTAATCAATTAAGGCGGCCATCGCACTCCCAGGATAAAGGGGTGTCTGCGTCCTCATGCTCCTGACATATCTGTGTGAGACACAGCAGAGGGAACATTTCAGATGTAAAATGTTGCATAAAAAACACTGACATGAACATAGAAAACACAGAAGACGCTCGCCCCTTACTTTATCCTGTCTGCACCCGTAGCCTCATACAGGTCCTGCAGCGTGTCCCACTTGTACTTTCCGATGCCGACAAGGGCCTTGCCCTCCTGGCCTGAAATAAGCACGGGAACCAATTAACTATCAGAGCAAAAGAGTTACATCTTACATACAATGAGGAGAATTAAACAAACTCACCTGGCTGGGAGGACAGGACTTCAGCTTCCTCGTGCGCCCGGTTGAACCTGACCATCTCAGAGAAGGCCGGATAGGCGCACGAATAGCGAGTCAAGGCGTCCTTGTTGGCCATCAGGGGATGCTGGGAAACACTGCCCTCTCGCTCCCTCTCCTTCTGATGCACCGTTACCAGGTGCACCATGTAGCCCACGTCGTTCTCCATCATCCACTTGAAGGTCTGACCACGGTACTTGCCGAACTGAACCGCGCACCGGCTCAGGACGACCATCTCTGCACCGGGGTCACCTCCCTCGGAGACGACACGGGCTCGAGCCTCTGCTTCCACTTCCTCCCACTTCTTAGCCCTCACAGGGCCCTGGGCAGCAGAAGCAGGGGGGCCGTCAGCGGCCACTTTAACTGCCTGCGGTGTGGACTTGAGGACCAACTCCTGTGAGGGCGTGAACCGGAAACTAGGATTTTCCATCTTAGGAGGGAAGAAAAATACTATTATCATGACTGAGGAGTGCAGTGACAAGTAACAGCATAACCATATTAGATACATATAAAGGAACTTACGTTTGCTTGATAGGTCTGCTAGGAGGGGGACAGCAGTGAGGGGGGTATAGGACAATATCAGTGGTGTGGAGGGGGGGGTGCCGGGTTAGGTTGATTATTAGCTCATATGCAGTTAAATTCAGTTTAGTTAAAATCATAGAAAGACACGTTTGCCCCCAATGACCATCAATACAATGCATCCAACTACATACACTTCAAACGCATGCCATCAAAAAACGAAGAAAAATAGACAATTAAACAGTATACAATTCCAAGTTTGAGTTGATATAGATGTTAGCTAAGGTTTTATAGTTTTTTTTTTTTTTTTGTAAACCTTGTTTACAGTAGCTAGCGATCTACAGATGATGTTAAATTACACAGTTCGGGTAGCTCCTGTAGTCAAACAATTCGGTTGGCTAGACGTGTTATTGTCATATTTCATCACATTTTACTAGTTGATTATTTTAATTTCTTTGCAATATATATATATACACATAGGATATTATCAATTTCTGTCAGAAAAATATTTGATAGACAATGCTAACTTGCCTGCGCACAGCATGCAGCACACTATACTAGAGCTACAGTAGCTAGCGATCTACAGACGTTGTTAAATTACACAGTTCGGGTAGCCTCTGTAGTCAAAAAAATGCGGTTGGCTAGAGGTGTTAATGTCATATTTCATCACATTTATAGTCCTTGATGTGGATTTATTTGCAAATTAAACGAAATTACCACAGATACTCACAGGGTAGGTATGATCAAACAAAGGCTGCCGGAAAATATTTTTTGTGTGGTCAAGTTACGTTCCAGGACTTTCGGAGAGTGATGATTGGCTGAAAAACATTTGAAACAAGCTAGACTTTTCATTGGTGGGTTTTTGCTCTCTTTCTCCAATTTGAAACAAGCAAAAGCTCTGATTGGAGGAGGGTATTTGAAACAATTGAAACATTGGAGGAGGGTATTTGAAACAATTGAAACAGAGAAGAATGAGCTCCAGATACGCAAGGATGACACGCAAATTCGTGAAGCGTTCCTTATTTTGACCCCTTTTACCCCTATATATAAGGGGGGACATCATCTTCCTCCTAGTATTACCCATAAAATGATGTTTTAAATTCCATTGGAAATTGTGCCATAATGGCAGTGACTTCATGTTAATTGTGTTCCAATACCTCCATCTAGTGGGCACATAGCGCTATTGCATACATTGGTGTTATCACTAACAGTGATAATTTCCCAAGATGGCGTAGCAGTAAAGACGTGTTTTGTTGGTGTCTCGTGTACTTTTGTATTTTTGGTATATATATATATATATATTTCAATTTTATTTTCGATCTCTTTTCGATTTTTTATTCGATTATACCTTCCGGTAACCTGCCTCACCCAATGTGATACGGTATCGCTATTATCTTTCATTTTAGAACACATTCAAGAACCTCCAGAAGCTAACCTGATTTGTGTCAAATCGGAGGGCATGTTGTCCGGTCCTCTGGCAGTCTCTATGGGGGTGCCACAGGGTTCAATTCTCAGGCCGACTCTTTTCTCTATATATCAATGATGTTGCTCTTGCTGCGGGCGATTCCCTGATCCACCTCTACGCAGACAACACCATTCTGTATACTTCTGGCCCTTCCTTGGACACTGTTATCTAACCTCCAAACGAGCTTCAATGCCATACAACACTCCTTCCGTGGCCTCCGACTGCTCTTAGACGCTAGTAAAACCAAATGCATGCTTTTCAACCGTTCCCTGCCTGCACCCGCACGCCAGACTAGCATCACCACCCTGGATGGTTCCGACCTAGAATATGTGGACATCTATAAGTACCTAGGTGTCTGGCTCGACTGTAAACTCTCCTTCCAGACTCATATCAAACATCTCCAATCTAAAATAAAATCTAGAGTCAGCTTTCTATTCCGCAACAAAGCCTCCTTCACTCACGCCGCCAAACTTACCCTAGTAAAACTGACTATCCTACCAATACTCGACTTCGGCGATGTCATCTACAAAATAGCTTCCAATACTCTACTCAGCAAACTGGATGCAGTTTATCACAGTGCCATCCGTTTTGTTACTAAAGCACCTTATACCACCCACCACTGCGACTTGTATGCTCTCGTCGGCTGGCCCTCGCTACATATTCGTGGCCAGACCCACTGGCTCCAGGTCATCCACAAGTCCATGCTAGGTAAAGCTCCGCCTTATCTCAGTTCACTGGTCACGATGGCAACACCCACCTGTAGCACGCGCTCCAGCAGGTGTATCTCACTGATCATCCCTAAAGCCAACACCTCATTTGGCCGCCTTTCCTTTCAGTTCTCTGCTGCCTGTGACTGGAACGAATTGCAAAAATCACTGAAGTTGGAGACTTTTATCTCCCTCACCAACTTTAAACATCTGCTATCTGAGCAGCTAACCGATCGCTGCAGCTGTACATAGTCCATCGGTAATAGCCCACCCAATTTACCTACCTCATCCCCATACTGTTTTTATTTATTTACTTTTCTGCTCTTTTGCACACCAGTATCTCTACCTACACATGACCATCTGATCATTTATCACTCCAGTGTTAATCTGCAAAATTGTAATTATTCGCCTACCTCCTCATGCCTTTTGCACACAATGTATATAGACTTTTTTTCTACTGTGTTATTGACTTGTTTATTGGTTTACTCCATGTGTAACTCTGTGTTGTTGTCTGTTCACACTGCTATGCTTTATTTTGGCCAGGCCGCAGTTGTAAATGAGAACTTGTTCTCAACTAGCCTACCTGGTTAAATAAAGGTGAAATAAAAAATATTTAAAAAAACAGTCAGCCAATCCAATGACATCCCCCTTCTCTCTCCCTCTTTTTCTCTTTCTCCTCTCCCTTTTCTCTCATCATTCTCCCCCTTTCTTTCTCTCCCCCTCCCCTTTTCTAATTTTCTTTCCTTCCCTTTGTCTTTCACTCTCCCTTTCTCTTGTCTCCCCATTTTCTCTCTATCCTCTTTTCTCATTCTCCCTCTCCCCCTTCTGTCTCTTTCTCCCTTTCTCCCTCCACCACCAGTTTTAAAAACTCTTATTGAACCACACTGGCAATGTGTCAACATGAAAGTTGAAACAGTCACCCCGCCCTTCCAACCACAGCCAGGCCACATATGAATCTCTAGTTCTCTGTCGCTCTCCTTACCATTTCCCTCTGTTTCTCTCATTCTAGTTCTCTCTCCTCTCTCTGTCTCTACTACTCTTCTGTGTCGCTCTATTCTGCTTCTCTCACTACTAAACGGGGAGTTGGTTATAAGTATCTTTGGCTGGGCCAGGTTGCAGAGAGCGGGGGAAGGGTGGGGAACAAAGTCCAGGGGAAGAGCAACTAAAACCAGCAGGGGGAGGAGTCCAAAAGCTTATTACACTACATTTTAGTCTAGAATCATTCCTTATAATAATCAATTAAATGTCTCTACATCTATAACTAAAGTCAAAATGTCACAAAACAGCAGTTTTTACATTTGATCACTGATCACTTTCTGTCTTTTTTAAAGCTTTAAGTAACCAGGCAAGTCAGTTAAGAACAAATTCTTATTTTCAATGACGGCCTGGGAACAGTGGGTTAACTGCCTGTTCGGGGCAGAACGACTGATTTGTACCTTGTCAGCTCAGGGGTTTGAACTTGCAACCTTCTGGTTACTAGTCCAACACTCTAACCACTAGGCTACCCTGCCATCTTACCAAATAGCACATATTCACGTAAGGTACACGATTTTAAAGTCCCCATGTTAGGGTATTTTTGAGGTTGGCTTCACAACATTTCCTGCTACGTCTATGCATGAGGACCTTTAGTGAATGCAGCCCCAGAGCGTGTCGGGTTTCAGTGAGTGGGTGGGGTTTTGTGCGAGGGCTTTTGTTACGTCATCATGTTCTACCCTATCAACGTCCTAGACGGGACAGTGTACTCGCATATCACCCAGCATACGTTGCAACTCTGAGGCAGAGGTTAGAACATTACAACACACAAGGTAGCCATTATTATCCCTACCAGTTTCATGTCTATACAATATCCTGTGGGAACCTTCTATGGGTGGTTTTTGAGCCTCTGAAGGTCTGTTTGACCCCAACCAGGATCCGAAACGTCAGGGGGGTTGTGCTCTATATATGAGGGCCTCTCCGATGTCTGTATTGTGCTCGCTTCGGCAGCACATATACTAAAATTGGAACGATACAGAGAAGATTAGCATGGCCCCTGCGCAAGGATGACACGCAAATTCGTGAAGCGTTCCTTATTTTGACCCCTTTTACCCCTATATATAAGGGGCGACATCCATCTTCCTCCTAGTATTAACCATAAGAAAATGTTTTAAATCCCATTGGAAATTGTGCCATAATGACAGTGACTTCATGTTAATTTTGATCCAATACCTCCATCTGGTGGCCACATAGCGCTATTGCATACATTGGTGTTATCACTAACAGTGATAATTTCCCAAGATGGCGTAGCAGTGAAGACGTGTTTTGTTCGCGTCTCGTGTACTTTTGTATTTTTCGTATATATATATATTTCAATTTTATTTTCGATCTCCTTTTGATTATTTATTAGATTATACCTTCCGGTAACCTGCCTCACCCAATGTGATACGGTATCGCTATTATTTTTAATTTTAGAACACATTCAAGAACCTCCAGAAGCTAACCAGATTTGTGTCAAATCGGAGGGCATGTTGTCCGGTCCTCTGGCAGTCTCTATGGGGGTGCCACAGGGTTCAATTCTCAGGCCGACTCTTTTCTCTGTATATATCAATGATGTTGCTCTTGCTGCGGGCGATTCCCTGATCCACCTCTAAGCAGACAACACCATTCTGTATACTTCTGGCCCTTCCTTGGACACTGTGTTATCTAACCTCCAAACGAGCTTCAATGCCATACAACACTCCTTCCGTGGCCTCCAACTGCTCTTAAACGCTAGTAAAACCAAATGCATGCTTTTCAACCGTTCCCTGCCTGCACCCGCACGCCCGACTAGCATCACCACCCTGGATGGTTCCGACCTAGAATATGTGGACATCTATAAGTACCTAGGTGTCTGGCTCGACTGTAAACTCTCCTTCCAGACTCATATCAAACATCTCCAATCTAAAATAAAATCTAGAGTCAGCTTTCTATTCCGCAACAAAGCCTCCTTCACTCACGCCGCCAAACTTACCCTAGTAAAACGTAAAACTGACTATCCTACCGATCCTCGACTTCGGCGATGTCATCTACAAAATAGCTTCCAATACTCTACTCTGCAAACTGGATGCAGTTTATCACAGTGCCATCCGTTTTGTTACTAAAGCACCTTATACCACCCACCACTGCGACTTGTATGCTCTCGTCGGCTGGCCCTCGCTACATATTCGTCGCCAGACCCACTGGCTCCAGGTCATCTACAAGTCCATGCTAGGTAAAGCTCCGCCTTATCTCAGTTCACTGGTCACGATGGCAACACCCACCTGTAGCACGCGCTCCAGCAGGTGTATCTCACTGATCATCCCTAAAGCCAACACCTCATTTGGCCGCCTTTCCTTTCAGTTCTCTGCTGCCTGTGACTGGAACGAATTGCAAAAATCACTGAAGTTAGACTTTTATCTCCCTCACCAACTTTAAACATCTGCTATCTGAGCAGCTAACCGATCGCTGCAGCTGTACATAGTCCATCGGTAATAGCCCACCCAATTTACCTACCTCATCCCCATACTGTTTTTATTTATTTACTTTTCTGCTCTTTTGCACACCAGTATCTCTACCTACACATGACCATCTGATCATTTATCACTCCAGTGTTAATCTGCAAAATTGTAATTATTCGCCTACCTCCTCATGCCTTTTGCACACAATGTATATAGACTCTTTTTTTCTACTGTGTTATTGACTTGTTTATAGTTTATTCCATGTGTAACTGTGTTGTTGTCTGTGTCAAATTGCTATGCTTTATCTTGGCCAGGTCGCAGTTGTAAATGAGAACTTGTTCTCAACCAGCCGACCTGGTTAAATAAAGGTGAAATAAAAAATAAAATAAAAAACAGTCAGCCAATCCAATGACATCCCCCTTCTCTCTCCCTCTTTTTCTCTTTCTCCTCTCCCTTTTCTCTCATCATTCTCCCCCTTTTTCTCTCTCCCTCCCCTTTTCTAATTTTCTTTCCCTTCCTTTGTCTCTCACTCTCTCTTTCTCTTTTTGTCTCCCCATTTTCTCTCCCCTTTTCTCATTCTCCCCCCACCACCAGTTTTAAAAACTCTTATTGAACCACACTGGCAATGTGTCAACATGAAAGTTGAAACAGTCACCCCGCCCTTCCAACCACAGCCAGGCCACATATGAATCTCTAGTTCTCTGTCGCTCTCCTTACCATTTCCCTCTGTTTCTCTCATTCTAGTTCTCTCTCCTCTCTCTGTCTCTACTACTCTTCTGTGTCGCTCTATTCTGCTTCTCTCACTACTAAACGGGGAGTTGGTTATAGGTATCTTTGGCTGGGCCAGGTTGCAGAGAGCGGGGGAAGGGTGGGGAACAAAGTCCAGGGGAAGAGCAACTAAAACCAGCAGGGGGAGGAGTCCAAAAGCTTATTACACTACATTTTAGTCTAGAATCGTTCCTTATAATAATCAATTAAATGTCTCTACATCTATAACTAAAGTCAAAATGTCACAAAAATGTCACAGTTTTTACATTTGATCACTGATCACTTTCTGTCTTTTTTAAAGCTTTAAGTAACCAGGCAAGTCAGTTAAGAACAAATTCTTATTTTCAATGACGGCCTGGGAACAGTGGGTTAACTGCCTGTTCGGGGCAGAACGACTGATTTGTACCTTGTCAGCTCAGGGGTTTGAACTTGCAACCTTCTGGTTACTAGTCCAATGCTCTAATCACTAGGCTACCCTGCCATCTTACCAAATAGCACATATTCATGTAAGGTACACGATTTTAAAGTCCCCATGTTAGGGTATTTTTGAGGTTGGCTTCACAACATTTCCTGCTACGTCTATGCATGAGGACCTTTAGTGAATGCAGCCCCAGAGCGTGTCGGGTTTCAGTGAGTGGGTGGGGTTTTGTGCGAGGGCTTTTGTTACGTCATCATGTTCTACCCTATCAACGTCCTAGACGGGACAGTGTACTCGCATATCACCCAGCATACGTTGCAACTCTGAGGCAGAGGTTAGAACATTACAACACACAAGGTAGCCATTATTATCCCTACCAGTTTCATGTCTATACAATATCCTGTGGGAACCTTCTATGGGTGGTTTTTGAGCCTCTGAAGGTCTGTTTGACCCCAACCAGGATCCGAAACGTCAGGGGGGTTGTGCTCTATATATGAGGGCCTCTCCTATGTCTGTATTGTGCTCGCTTCGGCAGCACATATACTAAAATTGGAACGATACAGAGAAGATTAGCATGGCCCCTGCGCAAGGATGACACGCAAATTCGTGAAGCGTTCCTTATTTTGACCCCTATATATAAGGGGGGACATCATCTTCCTCCTAGTATTACCCATAAGATAATGTTTTACATCCCATTGGAAATGGTGCCATAATGGCAGTGACTTCATGTTCATTTTGTTCCAATACCTCCATCTGGTGGCCACATAGCGCTATTGCATCCATTGGCTTTATCACTGACATGGGGGAAAGAGAAAAAGAGGGAGAGACACAAGGGGGGAGAGAGAAAAGGGGAGAGAGTGAAAAGGGGAGAGAGAAAAGTGGAGGTAGGGATAGGAGACAAAAATGGGGTGAGAGCAAGAGGGAAAAAATTGGGGAGGGGAAAATAAGGGAAACAATAAAGGGGGAAATATGGGGATTAAAACTGGGGAAGGGAAATATGGGAGGAGAGTGGAGGGGAAAATATAGGGGTAGAGGAAAATAGGGTAGTGGGAAATAGGCCATGGACCTCCAGCATCCCCCTAAAGGCATAAAAACATTTTTTTTTAATTGCACGGTGCACAGTTGGACTAGTTTTTTTAATCATCAGAAAAACGAGTCCAACTTCTCTCTCATCGCACTATGTTCAGCTCTTGTTCCACAGACTCAGTCCAGCCGTGCACCTGGTGATTGAACGGGTTACCAGGTGCAAATTCCAGTACGGCTCTAAATGGCTTCAGGGGGTTGCTGGAGGTCCATGGCCGAGTAGTGAGGGGAAATAGGAGGAAAATAGTGGGAAGAATATGGGGACGGGAACATAGGGGGAGGGACAAATTAGGGCTGTGGAAAATATTTCCCTACACCTATTTCCCCTCCCATATTTCCATTCCCCTCTATTTTCCCACTCCCTCACCTATTTTCCCCTCTCCCTATTTTTCCAACTATTTTCATTTTTGTCTTCTATCCCTCCCTCTCCCTTCCTCTCTTTCCCTCTTTTTGTCTTTTTCTTTCTCTCTCTCTTCACCCCCATGTCATTGGATAGGCTGACAGTGTCAGTGATAAAACTAATGGATGCAGTAGCGCTATGTGACCACTAGATGGATGTATTGGAACAAAATTAACATGAAGTCACTGCCATTATGGCACAATATCCAGCCAATGGATGCAATCGTGCTATGTGGCCACCAGATGGATGTTAATTTTGTTCCAATACCTCCATCTGGTGGCTACATAGCGCTATTGCATCCATTGGCAAACACTGGTTGCAGAGAAAAGGGGGGAGAGAGAGAAAGAGAGACCAAAGAGGGAGAGAGAGAAAGAGAGTGTCAACTTCTCTTTGGTAGGGGGCAGCATTGGGAATTTTGGATGAAAAGCGTGCCCAAATTAAACTGCCTGCTACTCAGCCATAAAAGCTAGAATATGCATGTAATTAATAGATTTGGATAGAAAACACTCTGACACTCTAAAACTGTTTGAATGATGTCTGTGAGTATAAGAGAACTCATATGGCAGGCAAAAACCTGAGAAAAAATCCAACTAGGAAGTGGGAAATCTGAGGTTTGTAGTTTTTCAATTATTTTTCTATCGAATACACGGTGTCTATGGGGTCATATTGCACTTCCTACGGCTTCCACTAGATGTCAACAGTCTTTAGAACTTTGTTTGAGGCTTCTACTGTCAAGTGGGGGCGAATGAGAGGGAAATGAGTCAGAGGTCTGCCGGAGAGGCATGAGCTGACCACGCGCATTCACATGATAGTTAGCTTGCAATTCTACAGACAAAGGAATTGTCAGGTTGGAACATTATTGAAGATTTATGTTAAAAACATCCTAAAGATTGATTCTATACTTCGCTTGACATGTTTCTACGGACTGTAACGGAATTTTTTGACTTTGTCTACACCTAGTGATCGCGCGTCATGAATTTGGAATACTGGGCTAAACGCGTGAACAAAAAGGAGGTATTTGGACATAAATTAAGAACTTTATCAAACATTTATTGTGGAACTGGGATTCCTGGGAGTGCATTCTGATGAAGATCAAAGGTAAGTGAATATTTATAATGCAAGGGAGACTTCTGTTGACTACACAACATGGCGGATATCTGTTTGGGTTGGTTTGGTATCTGAGCGCTGTACTCAGATTATTGCATGGTGTGCTTTTTCCGTAAAGTTTTTTTAAAATCTGACACAGCGGTTGCATTAAGGAGAAGTGTATCTATATTTCCATGTGTAATAGTTGTATCTTCTCAATGTTTATTATGAATAAAGGGAGAGAGAAAAGAGGGGGAGAGAAAATGGGGAGAAAGAAAAGGGCAGAGAGAAAAAAGAGAAAAATAGAGGGAGAGAAAGAGGGAAAAGAACAGCAAAAGTGCCACAAACACTGGTTGCAGACAGAGGAGAGAAAGAGAACAGAAAGACAGTAAGAGAAAAATAAACAGTAAGAGACAGTAAGAGAAAAATAAAGGGAGAGAAAGAAATGGGCAGAGATGGAAAAAAGAGAAATAGGAGAGAAAGGGGGAAAATAACAGCAGAAGAGGGAGAGCCACAAACACTTGTTGCAGAGAAAAAGAGGGAGAAAGAGGGGGAGAGAAAATAGGGAAAAGAAGAGATTAAAGAGGGAGGGAGAAAGGGAGAGAAGAGGGGAGAGAGAGAAAAAGGGAAATGTGAGACAAAAAGAGGGAGAGAGAAAGTGAGAGAGAAAAATAGGGAAAGAAAAAGAGTTTGAAAAAAGGGGGAGAGAAGAAAGGGAGAAAGAGAAAAAGAGAGAACATGGGGAGAGCGAGAAAGGGAGAGAGAGAGCATAGGTGGGAAAAAAAAGTGAGAGAGAAAAATAGGGGGAAAGAGGGAGAGAGAAAGAGGGAGAGAAAGAGGGAGAGAAAGAGCGAAAGTGAAAAACTTGTTGCAGAGAAAAATGAGAGAAAAAGAGGGAGAGAAAGGGGAGAAAGAGAGAGACAAACTTGTGAGAGAGAAAAGGGGTGAGAGAAAAAAGACGGAGACAAACAGGGGGAGAGAGAGAGAAAGGTAGAGGGTGAGAAAAAAATGGAGAGAAAAGGAGACAAATGGAGAAATAAAAATGGAGATAAGGGCGAGAGAGAAAAAAAGGGGAAGAGAGAAAGGAAGAGACCAGAGGAGAGAGAGAAAAAAGGGCGAGAAAGAGAGAATGCAGTGAAAAGGAACTGCAGAAGAGAGCCACAAACACTAGTTGCAGAGAAAAAGGAGTGAGAATGAGAGCCACAAACACTAGTTGCAGAGAAAAAGGAGTGAGAATGAGAGCCACAAACACTTGTTGCAGAGAAAAATTAGAGTGAAAATGGGGGTGAAAGACCAAAAAGGGGGGAGAGAGAGGGGAAAGAGAAAACGAGAGAGAGAAAGCCACAAACAGTTATTGCAGAGAAAAATGAGAGAGGGGGGAGAAAAGTGAAAGAAAGGAAGAGACAAAAAAAGGGCGAGTGAAAAAGAGAGGGCGTAATAAAAGAGTGAAAAGGGAGAGAAAAAAGGGGAGAGAGAGAGAAGAGGAAAAAGAGAGAGAGAAAGGAAGAAGCAATAAAAGGAGTGAAAAAGAGGGAGAGGAAAGGGGGAAAAAAGAGAAAGGTAGATAGATATGGGAGAAAAAGAGAGGGTGTAAGAAAGAGCAAAAATGAGAGTGAAAAGGGGGAGAGGGAGGAGAGAAAGAAAAGGGCAGAGAGAAAGAGCATGCAGAGAAAATGAACAGCAGAAGAGAGCCACAAACACTTCTTGCAGAGAAAAATGAAAAGAGAGAAAAGGGGAAAAAGAAAAATAGGGGGAGAAGAAAGGGGGAGAGAAAAGGCAGATGGAGAGGGACAGAATGTGAGAGAGAATGGGATGAAAAAATAGTGAGACAAATGAAAATGGGAGACAAAAAGAGAGTAAGAGATGAAATAGGGAAAAGAGAAAAAAAAGGGTGTAAGAGAAAAATAGGGAAAGACAAAAAGGGGGGAGGGGGAAAAGGGAGAAAAATAGGGGGAGAGAAGAAAGGGGGAGAGAAAAGGAAGATTGAGAGGGAAAGAAAGTGAGAGATAATATTCTAATCTTTGGTGACTTTAATATTCACATGGAAAAGTCCACAGACCCACTCCAAAAGGCTTTCGGAGCCATCATCGACTCAGTGGGTTTTGTCCAACATGTCTCTGGACCCACTCACTGTCACAGTCATACTCTGGACCTAGTTTTGTCCCATGGAATAAATGTTGTGGATCTTAATGTTTTTCCTCATAATCCTGGACTATCGGACCACCATTTTATTACGTTTGCAATTGCAACAAATAATCTGCTCAGACCCCAACCAAGGAACATCAAAAGTCATGCTATAAATTCACAGACAACACAAAGATTCCTTGATGTCCTTCCAGATTCCCTCTGTCTACCCAAGGACGCCAGAGGACAAAAATCAGTTAACCACCTAACTGAGGAACTCAATTTAACCTTGCGCAATACCCTAGATGCAGTTGCACCCCTAAAAACTAAAAACATTTCTCATAAGAAACTAGCTCCCTGGTACACAGAAAATACCAGAGCTCTGAAGCAAGCTTCCAGAAAATTGGAACGGAAATGGCGCCACACCAAACTGGAAGTCTTCCGACTAGCTTGGAAAGACAGTACCGTGCAGTACCGAAGAGCCCTTACTGCTGCTCGATCATCTTATTTTTCTAACTTAATTGAGGAAAATAAGAACAATCCGAAATTCCTTTTTGATACTGTCGCAAAGCTTACTAAAAAGCAGCATTCCCCAAGAGAGGATGACTTTCACTTGAGCAGTGATAAATTCATGAACATCTTTGAGGAAAAGATTATGATTATTAGAAAGCAAATTACGGACTCCTCTTTAAATCTGCGTATTCCTTCAAAGCTCAGTTGTCCTGAGTCTGCACAACTCTGCCAGGACCTAGGATCAAGAGAGACGCTCAAGTGTTTTAGTACTATATCTCTTGACACAATGATGAAAATAATCATGGCCTCTAAACCTTCAAGCTGCATACTGGACCCTATTCCAACTAAACTACTGAAAGAGCTGCTTCCTGTGCTTGGCCCTCCTATGTTGAACATAAGAAACGGCTCTCTATCCACCGGATGTGTACCAAACTCACTAAAAGTGGCAGTAATAAAGCCTCTCTTGAAAAAGCAAAACCTTGACCCAGAAAATATTTTTAAAACTATCGGCCTATATCGAATCTTCCATTCCTCTCAAAAATTTTAGAAAAGAATGTTGCGCAGCAACTCACTGCCTTCCTGAAGACAAACAATGTATACGTAATGCTTCAGTCTGGTTTTAGACCCCATCATAGCACTGAGACGACACTTGTGAAGGTGGTAAATGACATTTTAATGGCATCTGTCCTCGTGCTCCTAGACCTTAGTGCTGCTTTTGATACCATCGATCACCATTCTTTTGGAGAGATTGGAAACCCAAATTGGTCTACACGGACAAGTTCTGGCCTGGTTTAGATCTTATCTGTCGGAAAGATATCAGTTTGTCTCTGTGAATGGTTTGTCCTCTGACAAATCAACTGTAAATTTCGGTGTTCCTCAAGGTTCCGTTTTAGGACAACTATTGTTTTCACTATATATTTTACCTCTTGGGGATGTTATTCG
>NW_027006021.1:0-55000 GCF_036934945.1 Oncorhynchus masou masou | reverse complement strand
TGAGCAAACAGAGGAGTAAAAGCATGGCTCCCGTTGATGACCTCACAGCATTAGCACAATGTAGAAAATAAATACAGTACAATAGTTCACTCTTGAAAGTAGTGTAACACATCTCAAAATAACATTAAAACAATTCATTAGAATAAATTAGGGATTTTCGGTGAAATAAAGTATATGTTATAAATAAAGTATATGTTATACCTGCAATACATACGAAGCCTTTGCTTCTGCACAGGTATTGTGTCGAAAATTTCCCCTCTGACAGAATCCCCCCCTTCGCGTTCCTCGTTACTGTGACTTGCTTGTTAGCTGACATTTCTGCTCTTCACTCAGTCAGTTTAGTCTACATTTCACTGATCTTAGTAGCAGAAAGCAGTTTTGTCTGCAGTTTTCAGTTTGGCTATTTGTTTCAAGTGTATGTGGCGGTTCTAGCTTGTATGTCGCCCTGGGCGAACCCCCCCTTCAGCGCCCGCCCCGCATCGTGTTGCCCCGGGCAAGATGCCCCTGGGCGGGCTGCCCATGTCGCCTGTACCTAAATCCGCTACTGATTGTTGTATTAGTCTATAAATAAATCTCTTCGCCAAAATTCGTAATCTCTCTCGTGTCTTATTCAACTAGTATTTTTTAAAGTGTAAGGATAATAATTCAGACATAGTTGTCCTGAAATGTTTATTGCTTGCCAACATTTTACTCCCTCCTCTATGTTTAATATAACACACATACATTCATTATTCATTTCGGTTGCCTTTTCTGACGTGAAGTTTGTTCTATAGAAACTATTTGACTCTGATGTGTGTCACCGAAAGCATTTGACTCAAACCACAAAATTAAGGAAATTAGAAGGCGGGGGTGGATTCTGGCAGGGGGAGGGATTTTCGGCACAACACCGGTACCTAACTTACTTGATGTTGGCTTGAAGCCAGCATTTATCTGCATTTGGAGAAAGTTGTGAACTCATTATCTTTTGGACACCCAAAGCTATGAAAATCGTGCTTATGTCGTGAATGGAACTAGTCTGGGCTGTAGTCTGTTTAGCGAACATTCCACTCCTTGTAACATTACAGAGACTTACAACCAGGCTGCAATAAAACAGTGTTGATCATATAATACATCTATCATGTGTTAGTTTAATGATGTGAAAATCATGATATTTCTCTTGCATTTCAATCCACACATGCATATGGGCCTGTAATGTATTGCATTGTTATATAGGTATTCAATCCCTTTTTAAATGATGCAAGACTACTTTACAATGATGGCAATTATGCATTATTTGAATCTAATTTGCCCATGTGGATCTGATGTAACAGTATAACTTTAGACCGTCCCCTCGCCCATACCCGGGCGCGAACCAAGGACCCTCTGCACACATCAACAACAGTCACCCTCGAAGCGTCGTTACCCATCGCTCCACAAAAGCCTCTGCAAGGGGAACTACTACTTCAAGGTCTCAGAGCAAGTGACGTCACCGATTGAACCGCTATTTAGCGCGCACTGCTAACTAAGCTAGCCGTTTCACATCCGTTACACTGACATGCATCAAATGCTACATAACTTTGCATGCATGCTTTCCATAAATGCAATGTACTGATGAAATGCCCCCCCATGAATAATAAAAAGGCCAGAAATGCAACATTAGGCCAACCTGACTAGCGGGGAAAGTGTTAAAAACCTTAGCTAGCGATCGTCAACACGATAGGATCTGAAATGGAGGAAGAGACGCGTCACACACACCCGTGCAGACAGTTTTCACAGTCTTCTTGTTATGAAGTCAATCAACTGTATTCGCTTCTCAAATCGAGGTTATTGAGTTGACGATGTTCTGTACTGTATAAATGTTTGGGAAAGTATTTGTTTTTAGCAAATAATGCCTTCCTGCCTGCCAGCTGCGAGAGAAAAGTAATCGCTTCCGCAATAAAATCCGACTGGCCAACACTAAATAGCGGTACATTGCCGCGTTTGTCTTAGGCCGCCCATTGTGACTCACTTGTGGGCGTGTGCTGTGAGGCAGCATGTAGCAGCATGTTCGATTGGGGAAAGAGAGAAAGTAAATGAACTACCTACATAGCTGAATGCAGCCTGCCCCAATATTGGTTAGCATATGGCATATACACAAACTTGGCAGTCGTGTCAAGTTGTCTGGATGTTCTTTGGGTGGCGGGCCATGCACGATACACACGGGAAACTGTGACAAATCCAGCAGCGTTGCAGTTCAAACCCGGTGTGCCTGGCACCTACTACCATACCCCGTTCAAAGGCACTTAAATCTTTTGTCTTGCCCATCCCCCTCTGAATGACACACATACACAATCCATGTCTCAATTTACTCAAGACTTAAAAATCCTTCTTTAACCTGACTCCTCCCCTTCATCTACACTGAAGTAGATTTAACAAGTGACATCAATAAGGGAGTATTTAAAACAAAAAAAATATTAACCTTTATTTAACCAGGCAAGTGAGTTAAGAACAAATTCTTATTTTCAATGACAGCCTAGGAACAGTGGGTTAATGCCTGTTCAGTGGCAGAACGACAGATTTGTACCTTGTCAGCTCGGGGGATTGAACTGCAGCCTTCCAGTTACTAGTCCAACGCTCTAACCACTAGGCTACTTTGCCACCCTAACATTCACCTGGTCAGTCTTTGTCATGGAAAGAGCAAGTGTTCATAATGTTTTGAACAAACAGGACACGCACGCCTCTGAGAATCACGCAGTGCTGCTGGGCTGGCCAAAGGCACAGTAGGGTCACACATGCCGCTTTGAATGGGTCGGTTGTGTGAAGAGGAGACAAATAACTTTGCCCTTTTTAAAATATTTATCTTGAGTGAAAACGTCTTCACAAATCGCGATTTTATCAGGAGAGGAGATACAGAAAAATCAGATGATTTATTTTCTCTCTCTGTGTCTCTCTGTCTCTCTGTCTCTGTGTCTCTCTGTCTCTCTGTCTCTGTGTCTCTCTGTCTCTGTCTCTATGTCTCTCTGTCTCTGTGTCTCTCTGTCTGTGTCTCTGTGTCTCTCTGTCTCTGTGTCTCTCTGTCTCTGTGTCTCTATGTCTCTGTGTCTCTCTCTCTCTGTGTCTCTCTCTCTGTCTCTGTGTCTCTCTGTGTCTGTGTCTCTCTGTCTCTGTGTGTCCAGCTGTGTCTATGGCGCGCAGCTCACCATCTGCATTGTTTGTGATACCGGGAGCACGTCAGCTGGTGCGTGGTAGCTGCAGTGTTAGTAATAACGGACAGCTTTACTGTGCAGACACGGAGGACCGTCTCTCGTGGGTGACGTGTCCGGGTCCGTTGCATTTCTAACTGCCATGGGGAGAAAACGGCCGGCTGAAAACACTCCGGCTCACGGCGAATGACCGCACACCGAGAGGCGAGCGAGCAGAGGCTGCTAATTCAACAACCAAATGCAATTGATTTGACATACAAGAACACCAGAAGCTATCGTCAGAGCTTTGGACTCTAAACGTTTATATTTCTTAGTTTTTCTTGTCTAAAATTTTCCCCGGTATTGGGTGTTTGGACTGGAGAGAACGGAAGGTGAGTACATCATAAGAGATGGAGGGAGAGGGGGACTCATTTAAGGTTAACTTGAGTGTATCAATGTGGTATCATGTGGTATATGCAGTACTTAGATGTAGAAATGCAACCAGTGTTTCTGTCTCTCTCTCTCTTCTGCACTTCCTTTTCTCTGCATGCTCTCTCTTCCTATATTTCTCTCTCTCTATCTCTCTCTTTCTACGTCTCTCTCTCTCTTCCTCTCTCTCTACAACTCTACAACTCAGACCAGAGGGAAGAGGGGATCCAACTCAGACTAGAGGGAAGAGGGGATACAACTCAGACTAGAGGGAAGAGGGGATACAATTCAGACTAGAGGGGAGAAGAGGAGACAGGTTGAAGGGAATAAAATAGTTGTTGTAATCTATCTTCTCCTCTCACTCTCCTTCTCATCTCCTTTTTCTGTCTGTCTGTCTGTCTGTCTGTCTGTGTACAGATGAAGTGGGTAACAGGTGTGTGTGATGGTGGTCTCTTCACAGAGAGCTACTGTAACATCTGCAATGCTCAACTCATCTCAGAGTCTCAACGCAAGGCACACTACGAGGTTAGTCTCACACGCACGCACGCACACACACACACACACACACACACACACACACACACACACACACACACACACACACACACACACACACACACCTGTAAATACCCTGTAACAGTTTCATTTGTCTTGTCTCTTGTCCTTCAGAGTAAGAAACATGCTAACAAGGTCCGTCTCTTCTACATGCTTCACCCTGAGGACGGAGGACCTCCCTCCAAAAGACTGAGACCTGACAACGCTGTACGTCTGTGTGTGTGTGTGTCAGTGTTTGTCTCTTTCTCGCATCCCTTCTCTCTGTTTCTCTACCTCTTCCTCTGCCAGGCCAACTAACAGTCAGTCAGACAGAATGTTACCTCTGCTAGGCCAACTCTTTGTACGTCTACGTGCAGTGTGTGTGTGTGTGTGTGTGTGTGTGTGTGTACATTCAAAGCGCTCTGTCCCCATGGGGGCACTGGTCCAGCAGTCCTGTGGGTCTGCAGATAAAACTCAGCTTCCTTTGATCTCTGCAATGAATTGGGGAGGTTGAATCTCTCTCACACAAACACACACATCTCTCTCTCCTCTCTCTCTTTCTCTCCTATTTCTGTCTCCTCCAGGATAGTGAGGAGACAGCTGTGGATGATAACAAGTGTTGTAGTCTGTGTAACATGTTCTTTACCTCAGCCATAGTGGCCCAGTCCCACTACCAGGGAAAGACTCATGCTAAGAGCGTCAAACGAGTGTTGGGCTCCTCACCTACTATTTCTACTACCCCTCCCACAGGTAACACACACACACACACTTTCCAATACACACACACACACACACACACACACACTTTCCTTAATAAACATGTTTCATGAATACATATATGAATTTATATGAATCCTTATTTCCTGTGTCACAGACTCCTCCCCCAGTTCATCCGACACGCACCCTCTGCCAATCCTGCCTCCCCCAGCCCCTCCCATTACCTGGCTAGTGACCAATGGCAACACAGCGTGTAGGTCGTGCTTCCTGTGTGGGGCATGGTTCAACAACCCAGCGATGGCCCAGCAGCACAACGAGGGGAAGAAGCACCGGCGGAACGCAGCCAGGAGACAACTACTGGAACAACTAGCTGATAACCTGGACAGCAACCAGAACACAGGTTAGAGGTCAGGAATACAGCCAGGAGACAACTACTGGAACAACTAGCAGATAACGTGGACAGCAACCAGAACACAGGTTAGAGGTCAGGAATACAGCCAGGAGACAACTACTGGAACAACTAGCTGATAACCTGGACAGCAACCAGAACACAGGTTAGAGGTCAGGAATACAGCCAGGAGACAACTACTGGAACAACTAGCTGATAACCTGGACAGCAACCAGAACACAGGTTAGAGGTCAGGAATACAGCCAGGAGACAACTACTGGAACAACTAGCTGATAACCTGGACAGCAACCAGAACACAGGTTAGAGGTCAGGAATACAGCCAGGAGACAACTACTGGAACAACTAGCTGATAACCTGGACAGCAACCAGAACACAGGTTAGAGGTCAGGAATACAGCCAGGAGACAACTACTGGAACAACTAGCTGATAACCTGGACAGCAACCGGAACACAGGTTAGAGGTCAGGGGTTAGAGGTCAAGGATTAGAGGTCAGGGGTTAGAGGTCAGGAATACAGCCAGGGCACAACTTCTGGAACAACTGACTGATCATTTGGATATGAAACAGAACACATGTTAGAGGTCAGCTGTTAGAGGTCAGAGGTTTGGGAGATTAGAGGTCAAACTAGGGTCAAAGGTTATGGCAGGTGTAGCTAGGCTCAGGGTCTAAGATTATATAAAGTATGATTACAGGACCGGTGTTATGGTAGATTTAGGGGGCGTGGCCCACCTTACCATACCCTGACATACCTCCTTGACCGACCAAATAAAATATTTAAATATAGATGATTTATTTGACCTAGATGCACGCCGACAGAGACAAATACATCTCAGATAAAGCATCGGAGCGAAACAGCGACTGATATTATATAAGAACGGCTGATAGCAGGTTAACACCATCTGCTTTAAGTCACTCAGGAAACAGTCTTTCAAGAAGATCTAAACGAATGCTCCCATGAAACTGATTGACATCAAATTATTGACGTGCAGTCTGGACATTTCACCTGTAAAACGTGAAGGATTATCATTAGAGCAGATGGTGTTAACTATTAGCTGTTCTTATATGATATCAGGCTCTGTTTCCTGAGTGGATTAAAGCAGATGGTAACTATTAGCTGTTCTTATATGATATCAGGCTCTGTTTCCTGAGTGGATTAAAGCAGATGGTAACTATTAGCTGTTCTTATATGATATCAGGCTCTGTTTCCTGAGTGGATTAAAGCAGACGGTGTTAACTATTAGCTGTTCTTATATGATATCAGGCTCTGTTTCCTGAGTGGATTAAAGCAGACGGTGTTAACTATTAGCTGTTCTTATATGATATCAGGCTCTGTTTCCTGAGTGGATTAGAGCAGATGGTAACTATTAGCTGTTCTTATATGATATCAGGCTCTGTTTCCTGAGTGGATTAAAGCAGACGGTGTTAACTATTAGCTGTTCTTATATGATATCAGGCTGTTTCCTGAGTGGATTAAAGCAGATGGTAACTATTAGCTGTTCTTATATGATATCAGGCTCTGTTTCCTGAGTGGATTAAAGCAGACGGTGTTAACTATTAGCTGTTCTTATATGATATCAGGCTCTGTTTCCTGAGTGGATTAAAGCAGACGGTGTTAACTATTAGCTGTTCTTATATGATATCAGGCTCTGTTTCCTGAGTGGATTAGAGCAGATGGTAACTATTAGCTGTTCTTATATGATATCAGGCTCTGTTTCCTGAGTGGATTGAAGCAGATGGTAACTATTAGCTGTTCTTATATGATATCAGGCTCTGTTTCCTGAGTGGATTAAAGCAGACGGTGTTAACTATTAGCTGTTCTTATATGATATCAGGCTCTGTTTCCTGAGTGGATTGAAGCAGATGGTAACTATTAGCTGTTCTTATATGATATCAGGCTCTGTTTCCTGAGTGGATTAAAGCAGACGGTGTTAACCAGGGGCGGACTGAAACAATAATTCAGGATTCCACATTACAAAATACAAACATTTGAGACTGATCAACAAGTAGCCTATTCGAACACTGAGTTTGCATGCTTAGCAACAATATAAGCTCAAGAAACTCCTGTACTCTCTGATGGGCATGTTTCCAGGCCTGCATGCCTCCTTTGACAAATGCACCTTCACTGGCTGAAGGTTTTACGAATGCAAGACAAACTGAGCAGAACAAGTACTGAGTTACTTCATAGTATGTCAGCCATTTTCTGTTTGTGACATCTTTGGAGTGGAATACATTGGGAATGACTCTTTGAGGGGTTTGTTTTGGGTGGTACTGAAAAAATAAGTCAAGATCCTTGGACTGAGGACGGGAAAAGTATGTATCAAATGTATTTTCAGTGCTTTTGCTGTCCATTTCTATTTTCCCTGTACTGGGCTCTGAACCTCTCTCTCTCTCTCTGCACATCTGGTTGCTCTGCAGAATGAGATTAACATTGTAAATAACCTAAACTTAAACTTGTATTACTTGTACAGTCATCGATTGTCTGCCCCCCGATTACAGTCCTACTGATAATCTCATAAATAAAGAGCATATGAATCTAAAATCATAGTCTACATGTTTAGGGTTTGTGCTCTTACGTTGTCCTGAAGGTTCCTGCTCTGAGTCTGACTGAACTGACCACCACCTCCAGTTCTGCAGGAGCACCTGAAGCTCTAGTGCTGCTGCTTCCTTCTCCACCTTTACAAAGAAAGGACTCTATTATCACACTCCCTATCATTAGTGTATCAGTAGGCTACATTAATACAGCTCTGGAAATAATTAAGAGTGGTGTCTTGAATTTTTCCCAGAGCTGTATATTATTGTAGTGTCTTGTAATGCTGGTACTAATGGCGCTAATGATCTTTGTCATTGCCTGCGCTGTGTCACACAGGCTACTGTGTTACGTTCATGGTTAGGTTACTGTAGCCAGTTTCGCTGTAGAGTGTATGTGCACTTTCCCTAGTTTATGTGGCATGAGTCATGACCCAATGCTGGCAAGTCCAGTCCAGGTTTACCATTTTTTTACTAGTTGAAACATATTGCCTTCAATGTCATATAATGATCGCTATGTTGCACTCATTGCTATGATATAACTCATCCACGAAGACGTGCAAACTGTTTAGCCGACCGGCCGTTGTGCCACTATTATTAGCTGGGCTACTTCGCTAACCATGCTGGGTGTGTGTGTTTAGCTAGTGTTTTTGACTGACCTGGTCCCTTACTGGCGAACATGTCACTTATTTTTGCAGCATTTAGCTGCGTCTGTGGCAATGGCCTTTCTCTTTTAATTTTCTCCCTCTCTGCTCCACCTTTCCTTTTCGTCTATTTCGCCGTGCGACTTGTCTGAAATGTTGTTGGTAGGGAAGCAGGTAGACCGTTGCTATGCGCGTCGCGGACAGGCCTGAGGTCATGTTTGGCGCGCATCCTCGCGCGGGGACACAGCAGCGAGAGAGTGAAAGTGTCCCTGATGACTGGATTCTCCTCAATTTATTCCTGCTTGCTGTATTATGGCTGGTCAAGTTCACTATTCACGGTAGGAGCCAAAACGAGCCTCAGAGAACCGGGACATGTCCCGGTGCACCCGACAGCGTTAACCTACTATTAGCCGTTCTTATATGATATTATGCGTGGATTCCTGAGTGAATTAAAGCAGATTGTGTTAAATAACTATTAGCCGGTGTTATATGATTTCAGGCGCTGTTTCCTGAGTGAATTAACACTTGACAGTGATGAGGGCCTATTTTGAAATGAGGTATGCCTAACTTGGTGTTTGAGTGTAACATTTGAAGATCAATGTTACACATAGGCCTGTATCTGTCGATACAAACTTTAATTGAGAAATTAGGATGTCGTTTAAAAAAGTATATTTTGCATTCCCTCACCTAAAAACAGCACTACACCACTGAAATTGAAGGAAAGGTGGCAGGTGCACTGTTCGGATCGTGGGATTATATTGGACAAAAGTGTGAAGGTAACCTACTTTTTGAAGTGATTTGTTTGACAATCAGATTGTGTTCGTGCCACATTAAAAAGGGAATACATTTTTACAGTTAAATTACACTCAAGAGTTCACACATAGGAGGTCCTGTGGAACAAAGTTGTCCCCAATGGAAATCAAATGCCCGTCCAACTGATTAGTTCTGGCCGGCCCTGTATGATTAGACAGAGATCATATCACAGGAGTCCAGGGCGTGTCCATAGGAGACAGGTGTTCCAATCATTTGATTCAGTTCCATTGTGATCAAATTACAATCATTTGATTCAGTTCCATTGTGATCAAGTTCCAATCATTTGATTCAGTTCCATTGTGATCATGTTCCGATAATTTGATTCAGTTCCATTGTGATCCATTTCCAATCATTTGATTTGGTTCCATTGCGATTCAGTTCCAATCATTTGATTCAGTTCCATTGTGTGTTCCTGTGTACCCCCAGGTTTGAGGAGCAGTTACAGCTGCAGTGTGTGTGATGTCACTCTGAACTCAATAGAACAGTACTACGCGCATCTCCAGGGCTCCAGACACCAAAACAAGTGAGTGAGTCTGTCTATCTGTCAGTCAGTTGGTCGGTCTATACCTCTATCTTTACCTATAATCCTGACATATACCCCCCCCCTCCACACAAACACACACACACATAGTTTGGGAAGGGAAAGGCTGTCTGGGTTGCCAAATTGGGTAGAGAGAGGCTGGCTGGCTGGGATGCCAGATTGTTAATGGAGATGCTGGCTGGCTGGGTTGCCAAATTGGGCAGGGAGAGGCTGGTTAGCTGGCTTACGAGCTGAAGGGTTGGTTAACATATTATGTAAGAACAGGGTCACTGCTGGGTTGCCAGATTGTGAGTGGCAGGCTGGCTAGCTAGATTGCCAGGTTGGTGAGGTTCTAACACACACACAAAGTGGTTCAGAGGGCTAAATGGACTGGAACCAGCTGCCTGAGAATGGAATGCAACACTGCATTCTGTCCATCTACATTATAGAGTAACGCCGGTCGGTCGGTCCATGTATTGATTGGTGTTGGTTTCTGAAAGGCTCCGAGTGATTCCATTGAGTTTGATCTACTGGGTGTCTAATCTGCCTCAGCCAATTCCCCTCTCCTTTCTCTTTGTAACCACACTGGTATTGTGCCCTAAATAGCATGGCACCCTATTCCCTTTATAGTGCATGACATTTGACCAAAGCCCTATAAGCCCTGGTCAAAAGAAGAGCACTATATAGGGAATATAGGGTGCCATTTAGGGTGCATTTTGTTCCGACTCCTCAGCCAATCTCTCTCTCTGTAATGACACAATGCCTAATGAATTATAGGCGGTGGGTCTGTATGTTTTATTAGTAGAAATATTACGTGATTAAGGCCACTGTTCTGTTTACCTCTCTTCGTCTCCTCCTCCTCCTCCATCTTTATGTTGGTATTGTTATCTTGTATTATGTCTTGATGTTGTTGCATTGTCCAGAAGGAACCTGCCAGTTAGCATTTAGTTGGATGGTGTATACCATGTGTATCCTGTACATACAACTAATAAAACTTGAAATTTGAAACACTGCTGCCTCCTCAATACACACAGCGCTAATGGAACTCTCCTCCTCAATACACACAGCGCTAATGGAACTCTCCTCCTCAATACACACAGCGCTAATGGAACTCTCCTCCTCAATACACACAGCGCTAATGGAACTCTCCTCCTCAATACACAGAGCGCTAATGGAACTCTCCTCCTCAATACACACAGCGCTAATGGAACTCTCCTCCTCAATACACACAGCGCTAATGGAACTCTCCTCCTCAATACACACAGCGCTAATGGAACTCTCCTCCTCAATACACAGAGCGCTAATGAAACTCTCCTCCTCAATACACACAGCGCTAATGGAACTCTCCTCCTCAATACACACAGCGCTAATGGAACTCTCCTCCTCCTCTCCTCCTCAATACACACAGCGCTAATGGAACTCTCCTCCTCCTCTCCTCCAATCTTCCTCAATACACACAGCCCTAATGGAACTCTCCTCCTCCTCTCCTCCTCCTCTCCTCCTCAACACACACAGCGCTAATGGAACTCTCCTCCTCCTCTCCTCCTCAATACACACAGCCCTAATGGAACTCTCCTCCTCCTCTCCTCCAATCTTCCTCAATACACACAGCGCTAATGGAACTCTCCTCCTCTCCTCTACTAATCTTCCTCAATACACACAGCCCTAATGGAACTCTCCTCCTCCTCTCCTCCAATCTTCCTCAATACACACAGCGCTAATGGAACTCTCCTCCTCCTCTCCTCCAATCTTCCTCAATACACACAGCGCTAATGGAACTCTCCTCCTCTCCTCTACTAATCTTCCTCAATACACACAGCCCTAATGGAACTCTCCTCCTCCTCTCCTCCAATCTTCCTCAATACACACAGCGCTAATGGAACTCTCCTCCTCCTCTCCTCCAATCTTCCTCAATACACACAGCGCTAATGGAACTCTCCTCCTCCTCTCCTCCAATCTTCCTCAATACACACAGCGCTAATAGAACTCTCCTCCTCCTCTCCTCAATACACACAGCGGTAATAGAACTCTCCTCCTCCTCTCCTCTCCTCCTTTCCTCCACATCCTCTCCTCCTCAATAAACACAGTGCTAATGGAACTCTCCTCTCCTTCTCCCCTCCTCCTCCTCTCCTCAATAATCACAGCACTAATGGAATTGAGTCCTAGAAACTGTGTGTGTGTGTGCGTGCGTGTGGGACTATTTCTCTTTCCATCAGAGTTTGGTAACAACAGTCCATGACAACACATGCCGTAACACTAATCAAATATAATTACAGAAATGGAACAGGGCGAAGCTCTGGACTTTATGCCAGGGCATGATTAATATAGACACAATATTAAGTCCCAGAATCCATACCAAATGGCACCCTATTCCCTATATAGGGTCCATAGGGCTCTGGTCAAAAGTAGTGCACTATATAGGGAATATGGTGCCATTGGGGATGTTTCCCAAGTTGAGAGCAAATTGTAGTTGTTATTGATATTAATCTTATGAATCGTGAAAAATGTCATAATAAATGTTATTGATTCAATTAGGAGGCTTGGTTAACGAGCTGCATATTTCTCCATTTCTGACTTTAATCAGATCATTCTTTCTTTTTTAAAGAAGAACATTGTTAGTTTCTCTCCCTCTTCCCTCTCTCTCTCTCTTCTCTCATGTCTCTTTTGTCTCTCCAAGTCATACTTACATGTATCTCTCTCTGGGGGTGTAATTGAATGATTCTTAGTGTAATTGAATGATTCTTAGTGTAATAGAATGATTCTTAGTGTTATAGAATGATTCTTAGTGTTCTAGAATGGTTCTTAGTGTTATAGAATGATTCTTACTGTAATAGAATGGTTCTTAGTGTAATAGAATGATTCTTAGTGTTATAGAATGATTATTAGTGTTATATAATGGTTCTTAGTGTAATATAATGATTCTTACTGTAATATAATGGTTCTTAGTGCAATAGAATGGTTCTTAGTGTTATAGTGTAATATAATGATTCTTACTGTAATATAATGATTCTTAGTGTAATAGAATGATTCTTAGTGTTATAGAATGATTCTTAGTGTTATAGAATGATTCTTAGTGTTATAGAATGGTTCTTAGTGTTATAGAATTATTCTTAGTGTTATAGAATGGTTCTTAGTGTAATATAATGGTTCTTAGTGTTATAGAATGATTCTTAGTGTAATAGAATGATTCTTAGTGTAATAGTGTAATAGAATGGTTCTTAGTGTAATATAATGATTCTTAGTGTTATAGAATGATTCTTAGTGTAATAGAATGATTCTTAGTGTTATCGAATGGTTCTTAGTGTACTAGAATGATTCTTAGTGTTATAGAATGATTCTTAGTGTAATAGAATGATTCTTAGTGTTATAGAATGGTTCTTAGTGTAATAGAATGATTCTTAGTGTAATAGAATGGTTCTTCGTGTAATAGAATGGTTCTTCGTGTAATAGAATGGTTCTTTGTGTAATAGAATGGTTCTTCGTGTAATAGAATGGTTCTTCGTGTAATAGAATGATTATTTGTGTAATAGAATGATTCTTAGTGTAATAGAATGATTCTTCATGTAATAGAATGATTATTCATGTAATAGAATGATTCTTAGCTCCTAGCTCTGTTCTCATGAGTCAGTGGAATGTTGTTGGTATGACATCACCCCCACTCTCTTCCTCTTCCTCCTATCTTTTTCTCTCTCATTCTTTCTATCTCTAATTTATTGTGTCTGTTGTTTACACCTGTCTCTCGTCTGTTTCAGTTTGAAGCAGCACCAGAGATGTGTTGAGTCGGCCGGTCTGTGACTTCTGCCCCCCAGTGGAAGGATGACCAGAGAGAAGAAGCAGCCAGAGAGAGACGGACTGGAATTGTGACGTCATCGTATGCCGTTTGTGACGTCACAGTGCAGAGAAGGAGGTGTGACTGGTTGGACTAAAACAGAAACAGAAAGAAAAGAAGGTCAGACACAGCGATGATGTCACATGCACAAACTTTTTCTGATGATGTCAGTCACCCACAGAAATTGACAAGAACACTTCTCACACTTTGTCATCTGACACACACACACACACACACACACACACACACACACACACACACACACACACACACACACACACACACACACACACACACACACACACACGCAGACAGTTGTGCCAGAGTTGATTGAGTTGATTCACGGTCATTAAAGCACTTTGAAACATATTTCTGTGTATCTGTTCTCACTTTTGTCGCAATTAGATGCATGTTGGATCCTTACCAGACACATGAGCATCAATCCATGTGCGTGAGAAAGAGAGAGAAAGACAGCAAGAGAAAGAGAGAGACAGCAAGAGAGAGAGGAAGGGGGAAGAGAGAGAGAGAAGGGACTCAGGGGGTATGCTAATTTAGCATAGAGCAGACCGAACTCACTTCATTAAATTAATCAAAACAGGAACATTTTACATTTGGCTAGAAATTCAAAAGGAAATTATCTTAACAGCGAAAAATGTCTTCCTGTGTGCTACCTATATCCCCCCACTAGAATTCCACATACTTTAATGGAGACAGCTTCTCCACCCTGGAGGGGGAAATCAACCATTTCTGTTATGTACTTGAGTGAAGACCCAAAAGCGGTTTTAACAGAAAACAGAGTTCTTTAATGAAAAAACAGGAATGGCATAAATCCTCTTCCGACGTTGTATAGTGCAGGATGCACCTGCCAGGCCGACTCCGACAGGATAGGACAAGGTGGAAGCAAACGAGACGATAGCTTGCTTCTGGCATGAAAAACACAAACAAGAATCTGACACTGAAAGTAGCAGGAACAGAGAGAGAAATAGAGACCTAATCAGAGGAGAAAGAGAGAACAGGTGGGAAAGGATGAATGAGCTAGTTAGGGGAGATGTAGAACAGCTGAAGAAGGAGAGACAGAGAAGGTAACCTAATAAGACCAGCAGAGAGAGACAGAGTGAAGAGAAAGGACAGGAACAGACATAATAAGACATGACAGTACCCCCCCCACTCACCGAGCGCCTCCTGGCGCACTCGAGGAGGAAACCTGGCGGCAACGGAGGAAATCATCGATCAGCGAACGGTCCAGCACGTCCCGAGAGGGAACCCAACTCCTCTCCTCAGGACCGTACCCCTCCCAATCCACTAGGTACTGATGACCACGGCCCCGAGGGCGCATGTCCAAAATCTTACGAACCCTGTAGATAGGTGCGCCCTCGACAAGGATGGGGGGGGAGGGACGAGCGGGGGCGCGAAGAACGGGCTTAACACAGGAGACATGGAAGACCGGGTGAACGCGACGAAGATAGCGCGGGAGAAGAAGTCGCACTGCGACAGGATTAATGACCTGAGAAATACGGAACGGACCAATGAACCGCGGGGCCAACTTGCGAGAAGCTGTCTTAAGGGGAAGGTTCAGAGTGGAGAGCCATACTCTCTGACCGCAACAATATCTAGGACTCTTGGTCCTACGCTTATTAGCGGCCCTCACAGTCTGCGCCCTATTACGGCAAAGTGCCGACCTGACCCCCTTCCAGGTGCGCTCGCAACGCTGGACAAAAGCCTGAGCGGAGGGGACGCAGGACTCGGCGAGCTGAGATGAGAACAGCGGAGGCTGGTACCCGAGGCTACTCTGAAAAGGAGATAGACCGGTAGCAGACGAAGGAAGCGAGTTGTGGGCGTACTCTGCCCAGGGGAGCTGTTCTGACCAAGACGCAGGGTTACGAAAAGAAAGACTGCGTAAAATGCGACCAACAGTCTGATTGGCCCGTTCGGCTTGACCGTTAGACTGGGGATGAAAGCCGGACGAGAGACTGACGGAAGCCCCAATCAAACGGCAAAACTCCTCCAAAATTGAGACGTGAACTGCGGGCCTCTGTCTGAAACGACGTCTGACGGAAGGCCATGAATTCGGAAAACATTCTCGATAATGATCTGAGCCGTCTCCTTAGCGGAAGGGAGCTTAGCGAGAGGAATGAAATGAGCCGCCTTAGAGAATCTATCGACAACCGTAAGAATAACTGTCTTCCCCGCTGATGAAGGCAGTCCGGTGATAAAATCTAAAGCGATGTGAGACCACGGTCGAGAGGGAATGGGAAGCGGTCTGAGACGGCCGGCAGGAGGAGAGTTCCCAGATTTAGTCTGCGCGCAGACCGAACAAGCAGCGACAAATCGACGCGCGTCACGTTCCCGAGTGGGCCACCAGAAACGCTGGCGAATGGAAGCGAGCGTACCCCGAACGCCGGGGTGGCCGGCTAACTTGGCAGAGTGGGCCCACTGAAGAACGGCCGGACGAGTAGGAACGGGAACGAACAGAAGGTTCCTAGGACAAGCTCGCGGCGACGGAGTGTGAGCGAGTGCTTGCTTTACCTGCCTCTCAATTCCCCAGACAGTCAACCCGACAACACGCCCCTCAGGGAGAATCCCCTCGGGGTCGGTGGAGACCTCAGAAGAACTGAAGAGACGAGATAAAGCATCAGGTTTGGTGTTTTTTGAGCCCGGACGATAAGAAATAACAAACTCGAAACGAGCGAAAAACAGAGCCCAACGAGCCTGACGCGCATTAAGTCGTTTGGCTGAACGGATGTACTCAAGGTTCCTATGGTCAGTCCAAACGACAAAAGGAACGGTCGCCCCCTCCAACCACTGTCGCCATTCGCCTAGGGCTAAGCGGACGGCGAGCAGTTCGCGATTACCAACATCATAGTTACGTTCTGACGGCGATAAGCGATGAGAGAAAAACGCGCAAGGATGGACCTTGCCGTCAGAGAGAGAGCGCTGAGAAAGAATGGCTCCCACGCCCACCTCTGACGCGTCAACCTCAACAACAAACTGTCTAGAGATGTCAGGTGTAACAAGAATAGGTGCGGATGTAAAACGATTCTTAAGAAGATCAAAAGCTCCCTGGGCGGAAACGGACCACTTAAAGCACGTCTTAACAGAAGTAAGGGCTGTGAGGGGAGCTGCCACCTGACCGAAATTACGGATGAAACGACGATAGAAATTAGCGAAGCCCAGAAAGCGCTGCAGCTCGACGCGTGACTTAGGAACGGGCCAATCAATGACAGCCTGGACCTTAGCGGGATCCATCTTAATGCCCTCAGCGGAAATAACGGAACCGAGAAAAGGGACAGAGGCGGCATGAAAAGTGCACTTCTCAGCCTTCACATAAAGACAGTTCTCCAAAAGGCGCTGGAGGACGCGTCGCACGTGCTGAACATGAATCGGGAGAGACGGTGAAAAAATCAGGATATCGTCCATGTAAACGAAAACAAAAATGTTCAGCATGTCTCTCAGGACGTCGTTAACTAGTGCCTGAAAGACAGCTGGAGCGTTAACGAGGCCGAAAGGAAGAACCCGGTATTCAAAGTGCCCTAACGGAGTGTTAAACGCCGTCTTCCACTCGTCCCCCTCCCTGATGCGCACGAGATGGTAGGCGTTACGAAGGTCCAATTTGGTGAAAAACCTGGCTCCCTGCAGGATCTCGAAGGCTGAAGACATAAGAGGAAGCGGATAACGATTCTTAACTGTTATGTCATTCAGCCCTTGATAATCCACGCATGGGCGCAGGGACCCGTCCTTCTTCTGAACAAAAAAAAACCCCGCTCCGGCGGGAGAGGAGGAGGAGACTATGGTACCGGCGTCGAGCGAAACCGACAAATAATCCTCGAGAGCCTTACGTTCGGGAGCCGACAGAGAGTATAATCTACCCCGGGGGGAGTAGTTCCCGGAAGGAGATCAATACTACAGTCATACGACCGGTGTGGAGGGAGAGAAGTGGCCTTGGAACGACTGAACACCGTGCGCAGATCGTGATACTCCTCCGGCACCCCTGTCAAATCGCCAGGCTCCTCCTGTGAAGAAGAGACAGAGGAAACAGGAGGGATAGCAGACATTAAACAGGTCACATGACAAGAAACATTCCAGGATAGGATAGTATTACTAGACCAATTAATAGAAGGGTTATGGCGCACTAGCCAGGGATGACCCAAAACAACAGGTGTAAAAGGTGAACGAAAAATTAAAAAAGAAATGGTTTCGCTATGATTACCAGAGACAGTGAGGGTTAAAGGCAGCGTCTCACGCTGAATCTTGGGGAGAGAACTACCATCTAAAGCAAACAAGGCCGTGGGCTCCCCTAACTGTCTGAGAGGAATGTCATGTTCCCGAGCCCAGGTCTCGTCCATAAAACAGCCCTCCGCCCCAGAGTCTATCAAGGCACTGCAGGAAGCAGATGAACCGGGCCAGCGGAGATGGACCGGAAAGGTAGTGCGTGATCTTGAAGGAGAGACCTGAGTAGTTGCGCTCACCAGTAGCCCTCCTCTTACTGATGAGCTCTGGCTTTTACTGGGCATGAGGTGACAAAATGACCAGCGGAGCCGCAGTAGAGACAGAGGCGATTGGTGATTCTCCGTTCCTTCTCCTTGGCCGAGATGCGGATACCCCCAGCTGCATAGGCTCAGCATCCGAGCCGGCGGAGGAGGGTGGCAGTGATGCAGCAGGTGGCAGTGATGTGGAGAGGGGAGCAACGGAGAACGCGAACTCCTTTCCACGAGCTCGGCGACGAAGATCAAACCGTCGCTCTATGCGAATAGCGAGAGCTATTAAGGAGTCCAGACTGGAAGGAACCTCCCGGGAGAGGATCTCATCCTTAACCTCGACGAGGAGACCCTCCAGAAAACGAGCGAGCAAAGCCGGCTCGTTCCAGTCACTAGAGGCAGCGAGAGTGCGAAACTCAATAGAATAATCCGTTATGGATCGATTCCCCTGACATAGGGAAGACAGGGCCCTGGAAGCCTCCTCCCCAAAAACAGAACGGTCAAAAACCCGTATCATCTCCTCCTTAAAGTCCTGATACTGGTTAATACACTCAGCCCTCGCCTCCCAGATTGCCGTGCCCCACTCACGCGCCCGTCCGGTAAGGAGAGAAATGACGTAGGCGATGCGGGCTGCTCTCCTGGAGTAAGTGTTGGGCTGGAGAGAGAACACCACATCACACTGAGTGAGGAATGAGCGGCACTCAGTGGGCTCCCCAGAGTAACACGGCGGGTTGTTGATCCTGGGCTCCGGAGACTCGGAAACCCTGGAAGTGGGCGGTGGATCGAGGTGGAGTTGGTGAACCTGTCTTGTGAGGTCGGAGACTTGGACGGCCAGGGTCTCAACGGCATGTCGAGCAGCAGACAATTCCTCCTCGTGTCTGCCTAGCATCGCTCCCTGGATCTCGACGGCGGAGTGAAAAGGGTCCGGAGCCGCTGGGTCCATTCTTGGTCAGATTCTTCTGTTATGTACTTGAGTGAAGACCCAAAAGCGGTTTTAACAGAAAACAGAGTTCTTTAATGAAAAAACAGGAATGGCATAAATCCTCTTCCGACGTTGTATAGTGCAGGATGCACCTGCCAGGCCGACTCCGACAGGATAGGACAAGGTGGAAGCAAACGAGACGATAGCTTGCTTCTGGCATGAAAAACACAAACAAGAATCTGACACTGAAAGTAGCAGGAACAGAGAGAGAAATAGAGACCTAATCAGAGGAGAAAGAGAGAACAGGTGGGAAAGGATGAATGAGCTAGTTAGGGGAGATGTAGAACAGCTGAAGAAGGAGAGACAGAGAAGGTAACCTAATAAGACCAGCAGAGAGAGACAGAGTGAAGAGAAAGGACAGGAACAGACATAATAAGGCATGACATTTCAAGGCCCAGGGATATGTACTAGTCTGTGGCGACCTAAATGTCAGAACCGGACAAGAACCTGACACCCTCAGCACACAGGGGGACAAACACCTGCCTGCAGGTGACAGCATTCCCTCCCCCATATACCCCCTAGGCACAACTATGACAACATAACCAACAGAAACTGGTCACAACTCCTGCAGCTCTGTCGCACGCTGGGTATGTACATAGTCAATGATAGGCTTTGATGGGACTCCTATGGTAGGTACACATATAGCTCATCTCTTGGCAGTAGTACTGTAGACTACTTTATCACTGACCTCAACCCAGAGTCTCTCAGAGCGTTCACAGTCAGCCCACTGACACCCCTATCAGACCACAGCAAAATCACAGTCTACTTGAACAGAGCAATACTCAATCATGAGGCGTGTGTGTGTGTGTCTGTGTCTGTGTGTGTGTGTGTGTATGTGTGTATGTGTGTGTGTGTCTGTCTGTGTGTATGTGTGTATGTGTGTCTGTGTGTGTGTGTGTGTCTGTGTATGTGTGTGTGTGTGTGTGTGTGTGTGTGTCTGTGTGTGTGTCTGTCTGTCTGTGTCTGTGTGTGTGTGTCTGTGTCTGTGTGTAAAAAGTAAATCCAAGTAAATCCACTTCCTGTTATTCAGCCAATGCTGATCATCTCCATACACAACGTTCCAAGTTCTGCACAGTACTTTCAGTGAAACTTTTTAAAGTAAAGAAATTATTTGTCCAAAACAGTTCTGTTTTTCAGAGGGCTGCATTATCTGCTGGGAAAGACTGTTTTCATTCGGTTCTATCCACACGGACCTGGTTAACAGGGTCCTTATTCATCGTACATTTAGAAGGAAATCTCATTAAAGCTTTGGAATCTGCTCTTCCCTGACTGATGCTGGGTCTCGGCGGGTGACGGAGCTCGCTGATTAAATAACTTCCTTGTTACAACCCCAAACACTCTCATTAACAACTTAGTTTACTGACAGTTTATAATACCAAATTAGAGATAAAGAGGGAATGAATGATTTACTGTGGAACTGCCGGAGATCATTGACGAGGAGAGGTGTGTCTACCAGACAGTGAGTGGTTTACTGTGCAACTGCCGGAGATCATTGACGAGGAGAGGTGTGTCTACCAGACAGTGAGTGGTTTCTTGTGGAACTGCCGGAGATCATTGACGAGGAGAGGTGTGTCTACCAGACAGTGAGTGGTTTCCTGTGGAACTGCCGGAGATCATTGACGAGGAGAGGTGTGTCTACCAGACAGTGAGTGGTTTACTGTGGAACTGCTGGATGGAGATCATTGACTAGGAGAGGTGTGTCTACCAGACAGTGAGTGGTTTACTGTGGAACTGCCTGAGATCATTGACTAGGAGAGGTGTGTCTACCAGACAGTGAGTGGTTTACTGTGGAACTGCCAGAGATCATTGACGAGGAGAGGTGTGTCTACCAGACAGTGAGTGGTTTACTGTGGAACTGCCAGAGATCATTGACGAGGAGAGGTGTGTCTACCAGACAGTGAGTGGTTTACTGTGGAACTGCCTGAGATCATTGACTAGGAGAGGTGTGTCTACCAGACAGTGAGTGGTTTACTGCGGAACTGCTGGATGGAGATCATGGACTAGATTTTTACCTCAACATAGTGTGAAATAAGCTTATAATTAATAGCCTAAATGTAGTTTCATTTTGCTGGGGTGCAATGAGGAGATTCAGGATCTTTCCCCCATGCGTTTCCATGGCAATTAGATTCTTTGGGTCAAGTTCCATTGAACTCTTTACCTCATCTATATTCCATTCTCTACAGATGAATGGATCCAGATCAGTTATTCTGTGTGTTCCAACAGTTCTGCCCTGACAACCAAACCTGACAACCCAACCTGACAACCCAACCTGACAACCCAACCTGACAACCCAACCTGACAACCCAACTTGACAACCCAACCTGACAACCCAACCTCACAACCCAACCTGACAACCCAACCTGACAACCCAACCCAGCACTCTGTTCACCATAGGGCCAATCCCATTTAGGGCACAGCTAATCACACCAAATTGCACTAAATCACATTAAATCACATTCAATTACACTAAATCACATTAAATCACAGTAAATCACAGTAAATCACAGTAGCCAGCTAGCTATCTTTATGGGTGTTTTGACATGAGTATGAAATTGTAATTCTGGTTGTTTAATGTTTTAGGGACTCCTGAAACTACCAGCAAACCAGACTGTCGTCTTGTGAAACAGTGGACGTAAAGAATCTAGCTAGATAAAGCATTTACTGCAAATTGAATGTACAGTTTGCCTTGCTGATATTTCCCATGCAATGCAGTGCGATGAAATAACGTAGCTAGCTATGTTCCTGCTTATTGGGCAGTGGAGGATAAAATCCCTGTATACCTATGGATGTGTAGCTGTCTAGCAGATCTGTGTATGGACTCAAACGTTTGGTATACATATTAGTTCAGAACCTAGATATGAACTTAAGCTATCATAGCCGGTTGTATCAACTTCAAAACAGTATGACTGGCATCAATGAAGCCTATGGATTGAGTAGAATATAATCTAACTTTGTGCCAAGGATGCAAGTCGTATATACATGTAGCATGAGATCCCCACATTGTAGCCTGTACATTTAATATATTCACTGATCATGTACTAAACCTTGGCAAATAAAGGTGCGGTTCAGGTCTGAATGTCTGTGAGGTTCTTTTTCAGTCATATCCAATACCAGGAGTATCACATTCCAGTCTTTGAATGGTGCTGTGTCTGCATGTAGGTATTACAATCATACACTTCAAGAGTTTACCAATCTTGGTCCTGGGACATCAATGCTTGGTTACACATTAACTATGCAATAGACTAGAAACATGATTTAACTAGTTAAAGGGCTGATTTGTAATTCATATATACAGAAACAGAATTTATAAAACAGTGAACAAAAAATTCTATGTTTTAATTTTATATAAATACATAAAAACTATAAAATGCCATTTTAAACTGTATAAATAATTAATTAATTCATCGTTGCCACAGAAACATCAAACTAGATATGATTTATTCTATAAATGTCTAGCATACTTTGACAACCTTTGTTTTGAACACAAATTGCAGATTTGATAGAAATACATAAAATCTGTAAAATGCCATTAAAAGAGGTATAAATCAATAACTAATTCACTGTTTGTCACAGCAACATGAAACTAAGTATGAGTTATTCTATTAATGTCTAGCATACTTTAACATCCTTTTGTTTTGAGTAAACATTCAAGTTTTGATTTGATAGAAATACATTAAATCTATAAAATGTCCTTTAAAGCGGTATAAATCAATAACTAATTCACCGTTTGTCACAGAAACATCAAACTAGGTATGATTTGTTCTACACATGGTTGATCATATTACTTGTTTATCTAGCGTGTCCTGCCTTGCATATAATCGATGCGGTGCGTATCATTGCTCCAACGTGTACCGAACCATAAACATCAATGCCGTTCTTAAAATCAATACACAAAAGTATATATTTTTAAACCTGCATATTTAGCTAAAATAAATCCAGGTTAGCAGGCAATATTAACCAGGTGAAATTGTGTCACTTCTCTTGTGTTCATTGCACGCAGAGTCAGTGTATATGCAACAAGAGAGCGAGCACACGTGACAGAAATGGCATCTTATAGATGTTATGTATTTCTATCAAGTCAGACCTTGAATGTCTACTCAAAGCAAAGGTTGTAAAAGTATACTACACATTTATAGAATAAATCATATCTACTGTTATGTATCTGTGACAAACGGTGAATTAGTTATTGATTTTTACAATTTTAAATGGCTTTTGGCAAATGTCTGTTGAATGTTTGATTAATAGCTGTTGAATGTTTGATGCATGTCTGTTGAATATCCGAATGTGTAAAAATAAAACCAACTTTACCTCGGTTTCCATGTTTGGGCGTGTCGTCACTTTCTTGTTCGGCTGTAGATGGCTATTTGAAGAAATCCAGAAAGGCTATTCAAGAAATGTACACTGCTCAAAACAATAAAGGGAACACTTAAACAACACAATGTAACTCCAAGTCAATCACACTTCTGTGAAATCAAACTGTCCACTTAGGAAGCAACACTGATTGACAATAAATTTCACATGCTGTTGTGCAAATGGAATAAACAACAGGTGGAAATTATAGGCAATTAGCAAGACACCCTCAATAAAGGAGTGGTTCTGCAGGTGGTGACCACAGACCACTTCTCAGTTCCTATGCTTCCTGGCTGATGTGTTGGTCACTTTTGAATGCTGGCGGTGCTGATAGGGGTGTCAGAGAGTGAAGTCTACAACCCACACAAGTGGCTCAGGTAGTGCAGCTCATCCAGGATGGTACATCAATGTGAGCTGTGCCAAGAAGGTTTGCTGTGTCTGTCAGCGTAGTGTCCAGAGCATGGAGGAGCTACCTCCGCCTTTGTGCAAGGAGGAGCAGGAGGAGCACTGCCAGAGCCCTGCAAAATGACCTCCAGCAGGCCACAAATGTGCATGTGTCTGCTCAAACGGTCAGAAACAGACTCCATGAGGGTGGTATGAGGGCCCGACATCCACAGGTGGGGGTTGTGCTTACAGCCCAACACCGTGCAGGGTGTTTGGCATTTGCCAGAGAACACCAAGATTGGCAAATTCGCCACTGGCGCCCTGTGCTCTTCACAGATGAAAGCAGGTTCACACTGAGCACATGTGACAGACGTGACAGAGTCTGGAGACGCCGTGGAGAACGTTCTGCTGCCTGCAACATCCTCCAGCATGACCGGTTTGGCGGTGGGTCAGTCATGGTGTGGGGTGGCATTTCTTTGGGGGCCGCACAGCCCTCCATGTGCTCGCCAGAGGTAGCCTGACTGCCATTAGGTACCGAGATGAGATCCTCAGGCCCCTTGTGAGACCATATGCTGGTGCGGTTGGCCCTGGGTTCCTCCTAATGCAAGACAATGCTAGACCTCATGTGGCTGGAGTGTGTCAGCAGTTCCTGCAAGAGGAAGGCATTGATGCTATGGACCGCCCGTTCCCCAGACCTGAATCCAATTGAGCACATCTGTGACATCATGTCTAGGCTCCATCCACCAACGCCACGTTGCACCACAGACTGTCCAGGAGTTGGCGGATGCTTTAGTCCAGGTCTGGGAGGAGATCCCTCAGGAGACCATCCACCACCTCATCAGGAGGATGCCCAGGTGTTGTAGGTAGGTCATACAGGCACGTGGAGGCCACACACACTACGGAGCCTCGTTTTGACCTGTTTTAAGGACATTACATCAAAGTTGGATCAGCCTGTAGTATGGTTTTCCACTTTAATTTTGAGTGTAACTCCAAATCCAGACCTCCATGGGTTGATAAATTTGATTTCCATTGATAATTTTTGTGTGGTTTTGTTGTCAGCACATTTAACTATGTAAAGAAAAAAAGTATTTAATAAGAATATTTAATTCATTCAGATCTAGGATGTGTTATTTTAGTGTTCCCTTTATTTTTTTGAGCAGTGTATTTCGAGTGCATGGGACCACACTAGTTTGGTTCGCCTAACTGACTTCGGCTAGACGCCAGCCGAACTGACTGACTTCGGCGAGACGCCAGCCGAACTGACGCATGCGGACGCATTTACCCTGTTACACACTGTTATGATGATTATAGATATGTCTGTGGAGGAGGAATGGCACATGGATGAATTACACTCCTGATGGTTTCTTCCCCTCTGCTTTGAGCAGGGTTGCCAGGTCCATATGAAATGACAATAACCTCTCAAAAACCCTCCCACAGATTCTGAAAACTAGGTCAACATTTCTGTTGCAGCAAGAGATGATTTGACACATTTCTCTAATAAACCCTTTTTCCCACAACTTTACCTAGCGAATTAAGAAGGAATGTCGACGTAATTTGTAACTACAGAAGAAAAGTTTTCCATTAAAATTATTGTTATTGGGAGCTTAATAATACTCTCCATGACATGGCAACCCTGGCTTTGAGGTAAGCACACGCGCCGATGACGTCAATGTCAGATCACACCTTGTCCACTGTGTGATCTAAACAGTTGCTGACGCGTCTCTCTCAAAGCCTGCGATTGGTCAGAAAGGGGTCGCCCCGGTCGAATAGGAGGGGATTGGTGTGTCCCAAGTGCTGCTATTGGTTGTCGAGAGAGAGAGCGAGACAAAGAGAGAATGAGATAGTGAGAGAGAGAGTTCATTGTGAGGGCTCAAACGCACACTACACAGAAAAACTTTGTTTGCTTCTCGTCTTTGACAGCAGAAGAAGGCTACTATAAAGTAGCGGAGAATGTCGATTTCCATATGGAATTCCATATCTGCGCAGTAGGCTACATCTCCTCAGAGCCTGAGCAGGTGTCAGATTTTACTGCGTTCACTTGCTGAAGGGGTAAGAGTTTATAATCTCTATGATGCTGTCACGCAGCAAATCCGCTTGACTAATAGCTCATTGATTTTGTTGTGCAGGTAACGTTATATGTTGATTTACAACATGTCATGCTATTTTATAAGCATTATTTGTACGTTATTGGTAGGCATACTATAAGCAAATATGTTCGATCGTGAAACATCTTGCGGCCCGCAGCAAACTGTTCGCCAAAATGCGCGCCTATGGAGCAGATTGCGTTTCGCTGCGGGGTGGGAAGGTCAATTATAATTCAGACATAACTAGGCATTCCCGCATTTCAGTGGCTCCCCCTGTGACTGTCAAGCATAATAATGATTGTTGGTCCTTGATGTAGGCTATTATCTATGATATTCATCAAGTTACTCATTATGTAAACAATTGGTCATTTTATATACTGCTTATAATTACATGATTTTACACTAGGTTGACTAATGTTAGCGCATCAGACAGTGTCATGCTTCATTGTATCTGTGGCCAGTCCTGTGTCTATGAAAATGAAACCATGACCTCCGCCTAATAGACACCACGCTCTCTCATTAAACGTTGCTTTGTGTAACCTTTGCTTTCACTTTATTTCTGTCAACATCAGTATTTCAGACAGTGCCAGTGTTATACTAATACAAGTGCCTTGTAATATAGTTGAACTATAAGATAATGTCTCACTGTTGCTTAGTAACAACACAAAGGGCCTCAGTCCAACATCCACTCTTTATCCCTTGTTGGAATCAACAACCAGCTTTTAAACGTTCTGTTCTCCCCTCATCTCTCCCTCTCCCTCCTTCCTCTTTCCCTCGCTCTCCCCGTCTCTCTCCTTCCTCTCCCTCCTCTCTAAGCAGGCTTACACTGCATGTGTGCGTGTGTTTCCTTGACAACCTACAGAGTGTCTTTGGCTACATCCAAAATGGCACCCTATTCTCATGTAGTGCACTACTTCTGACCAGGGCCCAGAGTGCACTATATAGGGAATAGGGTGCTATTTTGGGATGCAGACATTGTGTGGTCTGAGGCTCAAGGATAATGCTGTCATCCACAAACAGACTATCTAGGTTGCTGGGCAGTTGCCAGCCCAGGTCAGGGGCTAGCGACATTTAGCTAATGATTGATGTCTGTTTGTTTGCAGGTGCTGACGGAGTTGTCTTGGAATCCCTCTATTCTTTCAATTCATCTCTCATCAACCTGATCTCCCTACTACTACCTCATCCCTCCCTCTCTCCTCCTCACCCCTCCATCTCCCCTCTCTCAGAGGGTTATGGAGGACCCGGAACCCCCCTCTGTGGTGGATGGTCCGTCCCTGCTCTGGCAGCCTGAAAAGAGGCGAAGCAGGAAGTCGGGATGTTCCAACATCTTCGCGGGGGTAAATCTGCGTCAGCTAAGACGGCTGTTCCATGTGGCCGGGGACCGGGACCCAGAGCAGCGGGCAAGACTGGTGTGGGGCAGAGAAGAGCGAGACAGAGGGAGAGAGGGAGGAGAGGAAGAGGAGGAGGAGGAGGGAGAGATGGATGCAGGGCTGGCCCAGGCGTTGGTGGGGTTCAGGGTGAGAGCCAGAAGCAGGAGTGGTATCAGGACGGAGGGACACAGAGAACCCAAGTTGCTGAAAGCATTTGGACACCTCAGGTAAGAGAGGAGGAGGGAGAGAAAGGAGTTAGAGACAGATGGAGAGAGAGCACAACGAGAGAAAGAAAGAGGAGACAGAGAGACAGATAATTAAAGAGAGTGGAAACCAGGTCAAGGGTATTTGGTCTGGCATCAACAGACAGATCAGCTCAAATCCTTTAACTACATCCTCCACCTGACTCTCCACATTTAACTTACGTTTAACTGACAGATCGATTAAATTTGTGCTAGTCAGGCTTCTAATGATCCCTATGGTCTCTTCTTCTATCCCATGTCAGTGTTTGCACATCTGAGGCCCTATGTATCAAGCATCTCATAGTAGGAGTGCTGATCTTGGATCAGATCCCCCATATCCATCTAATCTTATTCTTTGTGATCCAAAAGGCAAAACTTGATCCCAAATCAGCACTACTACTTTGAAAGCTTTGATACATACAGGCCTTGAAGCAACCGCATAGGTAGAAGTAGGGTTGGGCCTGAAATACCACTTCCAGATATGTTTCCACTGTGACTTTGTTTTAAAGAGACGTCCCTCTCTCCTTCCCTCCCACTTTCCCTTCTCTCTATCCCTCACTCTTTCCTTCCCTCCCATTTATGCTCTCCCTCCCTCCCCTATTCGCACTCTCTTTCCTCTCAGGATTAAGGAGGGTTTGGACCACCCTGAGGAGGACAATGAAGAGGAGGACCCCAGTGATATTGGAGAGCTGGACCCCCTCCCTGGAGGGTCGACAGGCGCAGAGGGGGGCGCCCCATTGACGGACGCACAGAGGCCCTCAGAGAGACCCCATTTGGAGAGGCTGGGGGCCGCGACGAGGCAGGAGGGAACCAGGGACCCAGAACGCTACCTCCATCGCATTCTACACTGAGCCAATGGAGAGAAATGAGCGCTGGCCTGCTGAACTTAAAACGTGTCGTAAAGCTGCTCTGTGATTGGTCCTTTCTCCATTCCCACCAATCAGAGCGAGGTGTCGTTCAATAGAGTTGCCATGTGTGGAGTTAAATGAAGTACGTTTTCGACCACACTGTCAACCTAACCTTCCTTGTCGAGATGTCACTTTAACCAAAGGAAGGAGAGAACTGGCAACATCACAATGACTGTGAGAGCATTATCAATCCTGCTCAGTCACTGTTCACTGCCTGATCAGAGCAGACAGACCGATCTACAACACTATCGGCAGGTGACTATGGCTGTGTTCGAGAGCTTCAAAACGACTGCAGGCGACTGTCGAATCTACAAATCACCTGGCATCAAATAACTCATTATTTGTAGTTCAGTCGATCAGTTAAATTTGCCCATGATACATTGCGGTTTTGATCCTCTCGAACACGGCCTGTGTGTGGTCCAAAAATCCCAAAGGCATGGACTTCGTAGAAAAGCCAGTAACACTAGAAATGGTTCTCTATAACAAAGCTATACCTGGTAGACAGCCTACAACTAAACCTGAAAGGACTTGGACAGGTGTAAACAACATGGGAAGACATTTCCACAGCATTAACTGTGATGTAAAACACTCTGTACTGAAAGTGGTCCAACAGTGGACTAATGAATAAAACTAAGGTTTAGTTTGAGTGAACTATCCATTTAAGGGTTATGGTTGACACAAACATGCAAATCTGTCAAAGTAAACTTGCATATATGTATGTGTGTGCATAGGTTTGTCTAACAAGTAGATGAAGGTCCTCACCAAATAAAGTGAGGGGAAAATGAGAAAGTCTTCTCTCTAAATAAAAACACATTTATCAAAACAAACGACAGGATACATGGTATTAATGTAATACAGTTTTGTTATAATCTTTCATTAAATATATTACATACAAATTATACAGTGCAAATGTCACAATACATTTCAGGTCAGTTAGAATCTGTGGCAACAGGAAGTCCTGATAGTGTGTTTTCAAAAAAAAACGTGTCAATCTTTCTCCCACAAGAATGAAAAATTATAAAAAGAATTACCAGAAATCAAAGTAAACAGAAGCGCTGGGAGACATCTTAAATGTATTGGACTACAGGATGGCGGAGAGGAAAATCTGAGCTACTTTTCCCCTGTTATTTTCAGAAAGGGGGAAAGTAGTCATTTCTCCAAATGTGGCCCCTAAAACTTCAATGCGCTGCAGTACCTTGCAGTTCCTCATCCGAAGACAAAGGGGGCAGTAGAGAGCCATGAGAGCAATGAGTCCGCATGGCTGCTGCTGTCCACAGAGTGGCCGTCTTAAGGAATGCAACACCACCTCTCACCCAAACCGGGGAGAGAGAGAGGCTTTAAAACTGCAGTGGCTGAGTTAAGTGTCTGTTTCCCAAATGGAACCCTATGGGCCCTGGTCAAAAGTAGTGCACTAGGGAATAGGGCCCCTTTTGGGACAACTCCATAGAAAGGAGTTTACTAAGCCCATCATATAGACTCCATTCCTTATAGGAAGATATATCATCATCATCTTTGACATCCACACAAGGCACAGAGACAAACAGACGGAAGGATATGCGTTCTCTTCCTTTTGTCCTCAGTCCTCCTCGTCTTCCTCAGTCATTCTCAATACCGTCTGTGTCCGTTGGGGAGAGGGCGGGGCGGTGGGAGGAGAGGGCGGGGCGGGGGGCGGAGAGACTCCACTCGTTTGCCCTTTACACACATACATTTGACGTACACACTTGCTCACTCCTCCTCCTCTACCACCGGGTGAAGAAGGGTCTCCTGCTCTGGAAGCTCTGTGTGTAAGACTCGCTGTTGGCCCTCTGTGGTGCTCTGGCTGTTTCTACTATAACTGGAGGCATCTGGACCAGCTGGAGGGGGGTCTTACTGTTCTTCAGAGCCTGGCTGAGGTTCAGGATCTAGGCCACCAGAGAGGGGGGGGGGGTGAAAGTGAGACCGACAGGTTGGATACTCTCCATAAGGGCATGACATCTGTGATGCATTGTGGGTCAATTGTGACTGACTGATCTACAAAGAATGAGAAGTTATTTCTACGTAGTTATTTCCAAGTTAACTTCAATTAATAGCCCAACATTTATTTGCTTCAATCACTGAACACGACCGGCGCTTACTAGAGACGGGCTTCTATTTCCTTAATGCGCACAGCTTTTGCCCAAAAAAAAGGTTGAGAAGACTACCACGTGGTTTATTGTGAGCAGTATAAACAGAGTAACACATCCATCGCAGGTTAGACTTGCAGAGACTAGACTGCCCAGAGGTCATGTTTCAGCACCATTCTCTCACTCCTTCAGTCTCTCGTATCGGCTGTAGTTGAGCCGAACACGTCAAACCACACCGCGGTCTCATCCAATGACATTACTCACCGACTTTCACTTGTAAACAATTCATCTAGACCCGGCTTTTATTTGCTGAAATGTGTGCCGATTCCCAGGCTATTAAAAATGGACAGGCGGCGTTTTGAGAGACTGTGTTTAATTGAAGTTTTCCGGGATATATTATTTAAAAAGAGGCATGGCATATTTAAAACATACCTGTCCTCTCATAACAGCTATCTGCCTGTGGAACTGCCCTCTGTCGAAACCTGGGTCTTTCTGCAACACACAGGTCAAGGGTCAAAAATACTCAAATAGAAACACCATCAAAGATTGGATAATCAATTCCGTTTGAAGTTGTCTCCCTCCCTCCCTCCTCCTCACCTTAAACAGTTCGTACAGGTCTTCCTCCAGATCTTTGATAAAGTTGGGATCAGCAAGTTTGGGTAGAACCAGCTCTCTTATCTCCTGGGAGAATGGAACCTTGGCTTGGGACAGCCACGCCCAGTAGAACGGGTCTACGATTGGTCAAAAAATGTACAAACTTTCGTGAGAAATGCAATGATTGGTCACAGAGAAGGTGCATTTCTATAGGGGGCTCTGTGATTGGTCAGTGGGAAAGTGCATCTCTACAAACTGCTCTGTGATTGGTCAGAGCATCTCTACAAGCTGTTCAGTGATTGGTTGAGGAGGCAGAAGGCGGTGCTTACAGGCTCTCCAGGAGTCGGGGTGTTTGAGAGGGAAGGCCAGTCCGTTGTCTATAGCAGCTAGTTGGATGATAGGATCCTTCACTACGACCCAGTCTGTGTCCTGGACAGAGAGAGTGGAGGGGAGAGGAGGGAGAGAGGAGGGGTGATAGACAGGGGGGTAGACAGAGAGGTGGAAAGAGAGCACTCTGAGTCAGACATAAGTGCATAAGAGTTCACCCCCAGAACAGACACCGAAAAAGGAACAGACACACACACAAGGTTTCAGTGCCTGTTCTGGTGTGTGTGTGTGTGCTTACCCGGTTTCCCTGGTCCATGGGACAGTCATATTTTAGAAGCCAGTTATCGTTTCCCCGATCTGTGGAGACAGAGAGACAGAGAGGTGTTAGAGTTTAATGCACCTTCCACATCACCATTTCACACAGGTGTCAGCCGGCCTGCTTGTCCTTCTTCACCGTCGTTGCCTTGGTTACGTACCTGTGTTCCTGATGATGTAATCGAGGACCACCAGCCTCTCAAACTGTAGTTGCATCTGTCTATTGGTGTTCTCTGGCAAGGGGTCTGCCTCAAACCTCCGCAGCCAGAAGTCTGCATCCTTAAAGCCCTCAACGAAGATCTGGAACGAACCCAACTGGAGGACAGGAGGAGAGAGCGAGAGAGCGGAGAAAGAGAGAGGATGGGAGAGAGAGAGTGAGAGAGTCATCATAAATCTAGAGTAAATCACAGATCCTAATGGAGAAGTTTTAGAGTAAAGTCTCACCTTTAAAACTTTAATCTGCTAAATCTCTTTACGTCAATTAAGGATTCACTTTAAAAACCCTTCATCCTGCATTTCCCTCTGGGCGGCCTGTAGTTCAAGAATAGTATGTGAACTAAGTAATGTACTATAAAGGGAATAGTGTACCCTTTGGAACACAACCAGGAAGCAGCAGATGTACCTTGGGAGGCAGGCCGATCCTGTGGAAGTGTTGTCCCACTTTGGGTACCTTCTCCAGAGCCAGCCTCTTACCCCTGGACTTGACCCGGTCTATAGCGTTATAGTTAAACGTCTCACTGGCCAGGTACACAACCTAGTGGAGAGATGGGGTGGGGGGGCAAGAATGGGGTGGGGGGCAAGAGGGTGGAGAGAAGGAGAGGGGGAAGAAGATGTAGAGTCGCAATTTGTAAGTCGCTCTGGATAAGAGCGTCTGCTAAATGACTTAAATGTTAAATGTAGAGAGAGAGGACAGGAGAGAGAGAGTGTGTGTGAGAGAGTGAAGGAAAGCAAGAGAGAACCCTGATGCAGGATCTCCCAGTACCTGTGTGTGTACCTGCGTGCCTAAGTGTGTGTGTCTAACCACTACCTTGGCCCCGGGGTCTGTATTTAGTTTCTGATTGCACAGGCTTCAGGCAGACTACCCTGGTTCAGTGTGTGTGTGTGTGTGTGTGTGTGTGTGTGTGTGTGTGTGTGTGTGTGTGTGTGTGTGTGTGTGTGTGTGTGTGTGTGTGTGTGTGTGTGTGTGTGTGTGTGTGTGTGTGTGTGTGTGTGTGTGTGTGTGTGTGTGTGTGTGTAACCCCCTACCTTGGTCCTGGGTACTATGTTAAGCTCTAGTTTCTGGTCCACCAGACTGGCCCCAGCCTCTGACAGATAACCCTGGTTCAGGACTAGACAGTCCGTCCAAAACAGCAGGGACAACACAGCTTCTGGAGCCACTTGGTCCACTTTGGGTTCAGCTGACCATAAGGCTCCTCGTTCTTAGGCTTGAACACACCGATGATCTTCTACAAAGAGAAACAGAGAGAGTCAGAGAGAGATTTAGGTGGGCATTTTCTAATTGCAAACTCACCTGTGCTGTGAACAAATGTAACATTGGTAAAAGATGGGATGAGTGAAGTTACAATATGCAGAGACAGGGAGAAATTTCTCCACAGGTGCTGCATGTTAACTACTACCATGCTTCATACTGTAACACTGTTCTGTTAACTACTACCATGCTTCATACTGTACCAACACTGTTCTGTTAACTACTACCACGCTTCATACTGTACCAACACTGTTCTGTTAACTACTACCACGCTTTATACTGTACCAACACTGTTCTGTTAACTACTACCATGCTTTATACTGTACCAACACTGTTCTGTTAACTACTACCATGCTTCATACTGTAACACTGTTCTGTTAACTACTACCATGCTTCATACTGTACCAACACTGTTCTGTTAACTACTACCACGCTTCATACTGTACCAACACTGTTCTGTTAACTACTACCACGCTTTATACTGTACCAACACTGTTCTGTTAACTACTACCATGCTTTATACTGTACCAACACTGTTCTGTTAACTACTACCATGCTTCATACTGTAACACTGTTCTGTTAACTACTACCATGCTTCATACTGTAACACTGTTCTGTTAACTACTACCATGCTTCATACTGTACCAACACTGTTCTGTTTACTACTACCATGCTTCATACTGTACCAACACTGTTCTGTTCACTACTACCATGCTTCATACTGTACCAACACTGTTCTGTTTACTACTACCATGCTTCATACTGTACCAACACTGTTCTGTTTACTACTACCATGCTTCATACTGTACCAACACTGTTCTGTTTACTACTACCATGCTTCATACTGTACCAACACTGTTCTGTTTACTACTACCATGCTTCATACTGTACCAACACTGTTCTGTTAACTACTACCACGCTTCATACTGTACCAACACTGTTCTGTTAACTACTACCTTGCTCCATACTGTAACACTGTTCTGTTAACTACTACCACGCTTCATACTGTACCAACACTGTTCTGTTAACTACTACCATGCTTCATACTGTAACACTGTTCTGTTAACTACTACCATGCTTCATACTGTAACACTGTTCTGTTAACTACTACCATGCTTCATACTGTACCAACACTGTTCTGTTTACTACTACCATGCTTCATACTGTAACACTGTTCTGTTAACTACTACCACGCTTCATACTGTACCAACACTGTTCTGTTCACTACTACCACGCTTCATACTGTACCAACACTGTTCTGTTAACTACTACCACGCTTCATACTGTACCAACACTGTTCTGTTAACTACTACCATGCTTCATACTGTAACACTGTTCTGTTAACTACTACCATGCTTCATACTGTACCAACACTGTTCTGTTAACTACTACCACGCTTCATACTGTACCAACACTGTTCTGTTAACTACTACCTTGCTCCATACTGTAACACTGTTCTGTTAACTACTACCACGCTTCATACTGTACCAACACTGTTCTGTTAACTACTACCATGCTTCATACTGTAACACTGTTCTGTTAACTACTACCATGCTTCATACTGTAACACTGTTCTGTTAACTACTACCATGCTTCATACTGTACCAACACTGTTCTGTTTACTACTACCATGCTTCATACTGTAACACTGTTCTGTTAACTACTACCACGCTTCATACTGTACCAACACTGTTCTGTTAACTACTACCATGCTTCATACTGTACCAACACTGTTCTGTTAACTACTACCACGCTTCATACTGTACCAACACTGTTCTGTTAACTACTACCATGCTTCATACTGTAACACTGTTCTGTTAACTACTACCATGCTTCATACTGTACCAACACTGTTCTGTTAACTACTACCACGCTTCATACTGTACCAACACTGTTCTGTTAACTACTACCTTGCTCCATACTGTAACACTGTTCTGTTAACTACTACCACTTCATACTGTACCAACACTGTTCTGTTAACTACTACCATGCTTCATACTGTAACACTGTTCTGTTAACTACTACCATGCTTCATACTGTAACACTGTTCTGTTAACTACTACCATGCTTCATACTGTACCAACACTGTTCTGTTTACTACTACCATGCTTCATACTGTAACACTGTTCTGTTAACTACTACCACGCTTCATACTGTACCAACACTGTTCTGTTCACTACTACCACGCTTCATACTGTACCAACACTGTTCTGTTAACTACTACCACGCTTCATACTGTACCAACACTGTTCTGTTAACTACTACCATGCTTCATACTGTAACACTGTTCTGTTAACTACTACCATGCTTCATACTGTAACACTGTTCTGTTAACTACTACCACGCTTCATACTGTACCAACACTGTTCTGTTAACTACTACCATGCTTCATACTGTACCAACACTGTTCTGTTAACTACTACCATGCTTCATACTGTACCAACACTGTTCTGTTAACTACTACCATGCTTCATACTGTACCAACACTGTTCTGTTAACTACTACCATGCTTCATACTGTACCAACACTGTTCTGTTTACTACTACCATGCTTCATACTGTACCAACACTGTTCTGTTTACTACTACCATGCTTCATACTGTACCAACACTGTTCTGTTCACTACTACCATGCTTCATACTGTACCAACACTGTTCTGTTTACTACTACCATGCTTCATACTGTACCAACACTGTTCTGTTTACTACTACCATGCTTCATACTGTACCAACACTGTTCTGTTAACTACTACCATGCTTCATACTGTACCACTGTTCTGTTAACTACTACCATGCTTCATACTGTAACACTGTTCTGTTAACTACTACCATGCTTCATACTGTACCAACACTGTTCTGTTAACTACTACCATGCTTCATACTGTAACACTGTTCTGTTAACTACTACCATGCTTCATACTGTACCAACACTGTTCTGTTCACTACTACCATGCTTCATACTGTAACACTGTTCTGTTAACTACTACCATGCTTCATACTGTACCAACACTGTTCTGTTAACTACTACCATGCTTCATACTGTACCAACACTGTTCTGTTAGCTACTCGACTGCCACAGGAGCATGATTCATGGCGGAGCAGATATCTGTGCTTATACACACAGGGTCGGTACAATAGACAGACCTGGCTGAATTCCGGTAGACAATGTGCTTGTTTGGAACTACACATACAGGAAGTGAAATCTGGTGGATTCCCCCACACGGCAGGACTTCCAAAGTCCACAGAGACACTTCCATTTTTAACCAACAAATGTGGTCGCATGGTGGAGTTTCAGATGATGATAAAATGTTGGGTAAGTTGCTACTAGTACTCGGTCTATGTCTGTGCACCAAGTCACCATAGGTTGCTTCTCCCTCATGTTTCTATCCAAAGATTAGATTGTGGTTACAATTCTCTAAAACGGGAGCTCATCAAATAGAAAGAGCACTATTTTCCATCCCAACAAACCTCGTGACAATTCATCATTAGTACCAAGAGTGTGTGGGTGATTACAACCCCATGAGTTCACAGCGCAACAATGACTGATTGCCGATGCAGACGGATAGACTGTGTTGCGTGAAGCTGTGTGGGAGTGTACGTGTGTGTTCGGGCTCTGGTTAAAAGTAGTGCACTATATAGGGAATACAGTGCCATTTGTGAGTCATTTTGACACAAAGTCTATCCGCGAGTCGAGGCCAACACATGAGAGTGAGTAGAGGGCACTAGGCTCCTCAGCTGGTGTTGCCAGTGACACAGCTGTTCCAGATAAGAGATTGGCTAGACTATAACTGGGTCAACTCTACTGTATGGAAGTACAGTCAATAAACAACACCAGAACGGGGCCATATTGGAGAGAACAAACAGGACAATGGAGCTTGAAGTTAGACACCTGTTTCCCCGGGCGGTTTCTCAGTGGGAGGATATATTTACAGGTCATACTGAAGGAAACAAACCACAGCCCTTGTCCTCGTTTAGAGTACAAAGTGACATGGGAGGAATTTACCTGCAACAGTGTAGCCGTCTGGACAATAAAAAGACGCACAAGATATCATTACTCAAGGATGATAACTACTGGACTTGTCAATCTCCCTGTTGTCATTCATAAACAAAACAAAGTGTCGTAGTTATCTCTGATATATGCTAAATATGACGACATGCAGTCCATAGCTGTTTAGGTGACCCAGCTAAATATGACGACATGCTGTTTAGGTGACCCAGCTAAATCGATCGATTGTGATCTCCTTTCAATGCTTTTCACTCTTTCTTACCCCTTGTGAATCTTTGACAAAGTAGCTGCCGCTGGATCCCTGGTAGATTCTCTCCGGATAGATCCCTTCGTCGATGGCGCGTTCCGCCTTGCGGATGATCTCTCGAAACTCGGGATCCTCCGAGAAGTCGTTTCTATGCGGATCCCGCGGTAAACCTCCTCGGTCCCGGTCCAACAACGGCTGTCTCTCCCGGCTGCGCTCCGGACTCCCGGCCGGGATGCGAACCACCGAGCCCGGCGTGCCTCCAAATCCGCCCCGGGGACTGGTGGGCTCGGTGGGGCAGAAGTCGTTGGAGTCCCGTAGCGGGGAAACCAACGGACTAGTTTCGTCCATACCGGGGTACGCGGAGGAAAGATAGGTAGAGAGAAAAGGGGGAAAGACGAAGGGATGAGCTTTTGTGTTCAGTCTATTTACCGATAATGTAACGTCACCGTTGTCAATAAAAAAAATCAGCTGACAGTCAGCTTCCGGGAAGAGGCGGGCCCAGTTGGTGATTGTTGGAGTGTTTGGCCAATCAGAGCTATCATCCGGCCGTCAAGGTTCTTTGTGCACGCAACTATTGGCTGGAATCATAACGCCCCCTTGAAGCACGTGACAAAAAGTGCCACACAATTTAAATACAAGACAACAAATCAAAACTCTTTATAAATCAGTGGTATTCAAACGTTTTCATCGGGGACCGATGTCCATCAGATTTTCCACTAATGCTCCTTATATGACACATCACTGTACTCTTCTGTAAACTGACCGTATCTGTATACCAGTCGCAAGACCCACTGGTTGATGCTTATTTATAAAACCCTCTTAGGCCTCACTCCCCCCTATCTGAGATATCTACTGCAGCCCTCATCCTCCACATACAAAACCCGTTCTGCCAGTCACATTCTGTTAGAGTCCCCAAAGGACACATCCCTGGGACGTGTTTTTTAATACATTTTGACGACCACACTGCAGTTCCCCGGACCACCACTAGGAGTAGCGACCTCGACTTTGAATGTAATTTAATTTAACCTTTATTTAACTAGGCAAGTCAGATGATGGCTTTTGAAAGCACTGAAAATAAGTATTGTATTAATAACATAGCCTTCTATCAATAGCCTACCATCAGTCATGGAAGAAGACTGCTATAAGGTTCACTTAATGCAAAATGCGTATAGCCCTATAATAAGCCAACTACAGGTAGTCATTCTGTAGAGGTGAGATGTTTACATTGTGTGCAAGCAGCATATAGCATAGCCATAGTATAGGGCCCTAGGCTATAGATTTTGTAGAATGGCTGCAGATCAATGGACTAGTGGTAAATGATGACCAAATTAATTCATTTCCAAAGGGAGAAGAATTAGAATGTAATTTCTTATTTAACCAGGAAGTTGATAGATAATTAAACAGTGTCTAGTTAGTCTCAGATAGGCCTTGTGTCAGAAATGATGATAACATGAAATGCCTAATATCGCATTATATCTTCATACATCCAAACACCTTTATATCACCAACTTTAGCCCACTATTCAGTGAAGGACATAGGCCACCTTTTGGAAGTTTCAACATTTATTTTTCGAACTTAGCCTGTAGGCAATTGTGTAACTTTTTATTGATATTTTTATTGTGTAACTTAAAATGCCCCATGAGGTGAAGGAGCTCCTCATAAGAACAACAAATGCCGCATCATCCCGCGGATAGGTTACCACGGGAACGAACCACCACCAACACAGTCACCGTGGGTGGCCGCCTGGCCGGTCAGTGTTTTGGGTTGGTGACTCGGCTATGTTTGCGTCCCATCTCCTTTCTACTGGACTCTGCACTCGTTCACTACTTCCCACAAATCTAAAAGCACTGGATTGGTGGAGGATGGGATAGAGGGAGAGTTTCTATAAGTATTCATTAAAGGACTGTATGGGTATAGGCTAAACATAACCAACAGTATATTTATTAGTCATTTCCTTTCAAATCAGTGAAGGGAAGTGAACAAGTAAACACTTTGGGAGAAAGGAGAGATAAACAGGGCCGCTTGGTTGGTGAGGGTGGCGGTGACGTGCCCCATGCATGCCCGGTCTAGCTGGCTTGTTGTAGCAACCACGGTTGCCACGGGGAAGGGCTGAATGAAACATCTCTGCTGTGATGGTAGGATGGAGACCCATAACATAATCATCATCACACAGGTGAGACGTGGGAACACTTTTGGAAAAGCTTTTCGCAAATAGTGTATCTTGATAGTATGCATATTGTGTAGACTTAGGTATGTTCGCTGGTTCTAATTTGACGCATGATTGTAGTTTTACGCATGACGTTTAACAGAATTGAGTCACATCTTGATTACTTCTAAATAAGCATAATTCGTTGCTCTTGTTTTGTGATAAAATAGGCGACGAGGAATGGAGACATTCAATGTACTTGGGAATGAAATCTCTCCGGGAGACGCACTACCGGGTCCGTCACACAACGAGACCGTTTGGAGCTTGTCACCTTCACCGGGCACCGGACCCTCACCTGTATCCGAGCTCTCCTTCAGCCTAAAGAGCCTCCGATGCCACGACGGCGCGTGAGTACACACACAGTTATCACGGTTACTTAAAAGCAAAATAAAGCTATGTGTAGGCTAGGAGATGTGGAATAATATAAGTTATACAATATGGGCACTTTGGGATGTTGTGCGTAACAGAGCGACTGGAGACTATCAAGTCCAGTTGTTATATAGTTGAAAATCTTATGATCTTTGTTAGTTAAAAAACTAACTTTAATTTCATACTCCACAGCGACACCCCACGCAGAAAGCTGCGACTGACGCCGGAGCTAGTGACTCCCAGTCCCCCCGGGCCCACGCCGGGTTCGACTTGTGGCAGAGGGCTTGTCCCTCAGGGAGATGAGACGCCGACAGGTCTGGGCAAGCTCTGGATGACAGACGGGGACATATCCTAATGAAAGATTAGCGGTTCCTCATGGCTTGATGACGCTGGGTAGAGTTAGAACGCATCAGAGGCAGAACTATTGGCTCAATCCCAAATGGGACACAGTTCCCGACATAGTGCACTACTTCTGACTAGAGCCCTATGTAGGCCCCTTGTCAACGGTAGTGCACTATATAGAGAATGGGGTGCAATTTGGGACAGACACATTGAGATTTAAATCCAGTTTGTCCAGAATTTAAATCTCTGTATATCTTATGTTGAGCATGACTTTTCAGTTTGTGAATCATTTACATGTGTAGCTTCCCTTTTGATAAATAAATTATTCTCAAAGATTTTAAGTCAGATTTTTTCCCCACAATATTCTCTCTATGTAGGTAATGTCCTAACAGACTCCGGGAACAGGAGAAGGGGAGAGAGGTGAGGACACATGGATTCTATAAGCAAAAATTACAAAGTGATTATCAGGTGCCTACAAATAACAGGCGTCTGGTGACCCCTTAATTGGGGAGGACGGATCATAGTAATGGCTGGAACGGAATGAATGGACTGGTATGGAACACATCAAACACATCGTTTCCATGTGTTTGACATCATTCCATTGACTCCATTCCAGACATTATTAGGAGCCGTCCTCCCCTCAGCGGCCTCCTGTCTGCTGTCTGAATTACATTTTCAATCTTTGTATCATTTACTTTATAGGTTTCTCTCCCCTGCATGTTCTGCTCCTAAAATGGTGAGTATTTACACAGAAACTGAGGGAATAATAATCAATAAGGTCCTGGAGTTGGAACAGAGTGACCTGACTGGAACAACTCTGGGCTCTAACTATATTCAGGAACATCATCATGTGATGTTCTGGTTCTGGTTGTCCAGAAGCGTCTGCGTGTGAAGCTGTCGACCCGGTTCTGCAGCGCTGCAGTTCAGAGGTCAGACCCAGGGGTCAGGGGTCTCAGATGTCAAGGTCAGAGTTCCCCGCCAGGAGGCGGAGCCTTGCGTTTCCGTCAGGGTGACGTGGAGCTGCCAGATGTTGAGGTGAGATCCATTTGCAGTGTTCCAATGTTCTACCCTGCTTCCTGAAGTTTGCCCCCTACATACAAGTGCACACGTCGGGGAGGAGGGTAGAGAATGATAAACATAGGATCCCCTATAAACCTGGGGCCCATTTGTGTCATATTAGTTTCATGAAGTCTGGTTAAAAACAATGTATCTCATCAGGCATTGCTCTCTGTACGGCGGGTCAGGGCCAGGAGGCGGCATTTCCCTCCCAGTAGCCTCCTGGGTTCTACCATGGAGGACCACACCCTGACAGGAGATTACAGCAAGGTGTGCAACCTCACATAAACATTTTCACAACGTTGTAAAAAAATTTTTTTTTTTCCCCAGCTGGGTGATAGTAGGTTAGGACACGCCCTTGATTGGCTGAATCTGGTGTGTTAGTGCTGTGCTAGAACAATATGTTTAATGTGTGTGTGTGTGTGTGTGTGTGTGTGTGTGTGTGTGTGTATGTGTGTCTACAGCCACTACTGTTACCAGTAGAGAGTGGAACACCAGGATCTTCACTGCGTCTCAGCCCAAACAGTAAGTCCTCTCCTTTCCTCAATCTCTCCTTCCTTCCTTCCTTCCTTCCTTCCTTCCTTCCTTCCTTCCTTCCTTCCTTCCTTCCTTCCTTCCTTCCTTCCTTCCTTCCTTCCTTCCTTCCTTCCCTTCCTTCCTTCCTTCCTTCCTTCCTTCCTTCCTTTCCTTGTTCCTCCACTCCCACTCTCTATGTTCTCTCTATATTCTCCTTCATCCTCTTCATCATAATCATAAAGTATATCCACATCAGATACATATGTGGACTACAACATTGCTTATTGGACTTTAACATTCTGTTTGCGATGGTATCTAGAGGGTAGTCTCCTGCTCGTACTGCTGCCAGGTTTTTACCGTTGCTGTGGTAAACTGGAGGTGCATTTCTCCTGATGGCCTGCAGGTGGCGTCTCTGCTAAGAGGACAGTACAGTGGTACAGTGGGAGAGTTCCTCGTCATAGACTGTCGCTACCCTTATGAGTACCACGGTGGACACATCAGGGTGATGTTTTTGAGTAAACCAAATAGAGAAATAAACCAAAACCTTGACCATAATATTGATGAAATGTATTTTATTATACATAATAAATTAACGACTGACTGGTCTGATAACTTATAACCTATTGTATAGGCCTGCTCATCTGATTCCTCTACACACACACATATATATATATATATGTAGAGGACTCAGATGAGCAGGCCCATACAATAGGTCATAAGTTATCAGACCAGTCAGTTGTTAACTTATTATGCATAATAAAATACATTTCATTAATATTATGGTCAAGGTTTTGGTTTATTATTAGATATATATAGATATATATACAGTACCAGTCAAACGTTTGGACACACCTACACATTCAAGGGTTTTTCTTTATTTTGACTATTTTCTACATTGTAGAATGATAGTGAAGACATCAAAACTATGAAATAACACATATGGAATCATGTAGTAACCAAAAAAGTGTTCAACCAATCAAACAAATCAAATCAAAATATATGTTATATTTGAGATTCTTCAAAGTAGCAACCCTTTGCCTTGATGACAGCTTTGCACACTATTGGCATTCTCTCAACCAGCTTCATGAGGTAGTCACCTGGAATGTATTTCATTTCAATTAACAGGTGTGCCTTCTTCAAAGTTAATTTGTGGAATTTCTTTCCTTCTTAATGCGTTTGAGCCAATCAGTTGTGTTGTGTTGTAACAAGGTATAGCCCTATTTGGTAAAATACCAGTCCATATTATGGCAAGAACAGCTCAAATAAGCAAAGAGAAATTACAGTCCATCCTTATTTTAAGACTTTATTTTATAGGAAGGTCAGTCAATCTGTCTGAAAATGTCAGAGAAGCTCAGGGATTTGAAAGTTTCTTCATGTGCAGTCTTTGAAAGCAAACACCATGAAGCACTATGATGAAACTGGCTCTATGAGGACCGCCACAGGAAAGGAAGACCCAGAGTTACCTCTGCTGTGGTATGATGAAACTGGCTCTCATGAGGACCGCCACAGGAAAGGAAGACCCAGAGTTACCTCTGCTGCAGAGGATAAATTCATTAGAGTTACCAGCCTCAGAAATTGCAGCCCAAATAAATGACACAAAAAATAAGAAGAGACATGCTTGGCCGAAGAAACACGAGCAATGGACATTAGACAGGTGAAAATCTGTCCTTTGCTCTGATGAGTCCAAATTTGAGATTTTTGGTTCCAACCGCCGTGTCTTTGTGAGACGCAGAGTAGGTGAACGGATGATCTCCGCATGTTGTTCCCCCCGTTAAGCATGGAGGAGGAGGTGTGATGGTGTGAGGGGGCTTTGCTGGTGACACTCTCTGTGATTTATTTAGAATTCAAGGCACACTTACTTAACCAGTATGGCTACCTGCAGCATTCTGCAGTGATACACCATCCCATCTGGTTTTCGCTTAGTGGGATTATCATTTGTTTTTCAACAGTACAATGACCCAACACATCTCCAGCTGTGTACGGGCTATTTGACCAAAAAGGAGAGTAATGGAGTGCTGTGGGAACTCCTTCAAGACTGTTGGAAAAGCATTCCAGGTGAAGCTAGTTGAGAGAATGCCAAGAGTGTGCAAAGCTGTCATCAAGGCAAAGGGTGGCTACTTTGAAGAATCTAATATATATTTAGATTTGTTTAATACTTTTTTGGTTACTACATGATTCCATGTGTTATTTCATAGTTTTGATGTTTTCACTATTATTCTGCAATGTAGAAAATATTTTAAAAATAAAGAAAAACCTTGAATGAGTAGGTGTGTCCAAACTTTTTACTGGTACTATATATACATTTATATATTTATGTTGTTCTCCATGTGTCCCATAGGGGGCAGACAACCTCCACACCGAGGCTCAGATCCAGGGGGCTTTACTCCAGCTCCCTGCCCTCTACCAGCTCTCCTCCTGGGGCAGAGCTCCCACCAGCCCCCCTGGACAGGCTCCAGATCCAGGCGTCAGTGGTACTTCCATGGTTGGAGTGTTACAGAGGTCCAGCTCACAGTCACATTCACCCGGAAGTGGCACCACGCCACCAGAACAGGGGTCACCCATGGAGGGGTCATCGCCACGGAAACTGATTGTGTTCCACTGCGAGTTCTCGTCAGAGAGGGGCCCACGGCTGTAAGAGAACAACACACACACTCGTCTGCACACAAACACACACACAAACAGAGAAACACACACACATTCCCACCCACACGCTGCATGCACCCCCCCATCCCACAAACATACACAACTTCTGGATCCTGATACTGGCTGTTCTCACCTTTCCCCTGTAGATGTCATTACCTGAGAGAGCTGGACAGAGCACTCCATGCCTCCCTCTACCCTCTGCTCTTCTACCCTGAGCTGTACCTGCTGGAGGGGGGCTACAGACACTTCTACTCCTGCTACCCGGTACGGTACATCATTGTAGCGAATTCAGCTTCACCTATTGACAAGGTTGCTAGAGGTATTGTACTAAAATCACTACGAAGTGAAACAGTATCTTCTTCATATTCGATGTCTCAGAGCAGTGAATCACAAACTGTCTGCGTTCCTCATTGTCCCTTGACTCTCTGAATAAACAAGAGCATTGTTTCTAGTTACAACGCAGAGTGTTGTTGACACAACCGTGAAGGTCTCAGCCATGACCCCACCCCATGATTTAGACATTTAGGGGGTGTGTATTCATTTCCAAATGATCTTCTATTCAGCCTATTCATAAAAGCTTTCAATGCATTTTCCCTCTGTTCCTCTGCCTGACTGCCTGCCTGACTGCCTGCCTGCCTGCCTGCCTGTCTGTCTGCCTGTCTGTCTGCCGGTCTGTCTGTGTCTGTCTGTCTGTCTGTCTGTCTGCCTGTCTGTCTGTTTGTAAGTCTTTCAATCTGTCTGCCTGTTTGTCTGTCTGTCTGCCTGCCTATTTATCTGCCTTTCTAGGAGCTGTGTGAGCCGTGTGGCTATGTTCCCATGCTCCACAGGGAGTACAGAGAGCAGCTGGGACGATTCAGACAGAAGACCAAGTCACGACTCCACAGGAGACTGCCACTCTACAAGACTCACTGATTGGACACTTGCTTGCATATCAAGTTTCTACGGTTCTCTTTACACAATGGTGACTGCCACCCTTACAGTCTGCTGTCAGATTGGATAGATTGGTATCAGGTGGTTGTTGCAGATCTCTTTTGAAATAAGTTGTCAATAAAGTTGTTTCAATACAAAAAGAATGTGTCATTATCATGGCCTTATATTGTGACATAATAAACTTCCTTTTTCATGCAAGGGACAGAGAGAGGAAGATATGGCAGCATATTAGTAGCCTATAATACATATAAAAACAAGCAATACAATAATAGGCTACCCATAAAGTATCTCAATACTACGCATACACCAAACATAGGCCTAAAATTTCATCACTGTGATACGATGGTCGCCTAGGCTACTGTGCTTTCGATCCACTGATCACTGGCTGACGTGCTCCACTGCGCGTTCGCTTCCTCCGCACCGCACACAAGAGAGTTTCTGATTGGTCTAGCGCGGCAGGAAGTCAATCGGCATTATTCAGAAGGAGCTTTCAAGTTCACAACGGAACAGCCAGCCTAGGTAACCTCTCGAACCGAATCCTCATTTCATATCAGCCACGACACTACTGCGGGGATTTTCTCCGCATTTGACAACAAGATTTTTGCTCTTAAATTCCCGAAAATACAGCGGAGGTCGATTCAAACGTCACGGATTCGAGATGGCTGCGTACAAGTTGGTTCTGATCCGTCATGGAGAGAGCTGCTGGAACCAGGAGAACCGCTTCTGCGGATGGTTCGACGCGGACCTCAGTGAAACCGGGGAGCAGGAGGCGAAGAGAGGAGGACAGGCGTTAAAAGGTGACCCGGTCTATAATGTTACACAGTATAATGTATCTCTCTTTCGTTCTCTCGTAGGATTAAGACGGGGCATGGAGGGCCATGGAGAGTTTGCTGACAGATCGTAGGGCAGGCTATTCCCGTTACGCAAGGCGCGGCTTGAGGAAACAGGTAGTTGTGTCACTGCGGCATTATCTAAACCATCACTTGAAGGACTTGCCCGGTGGCATAATGTGAACTGTTATCAGCCCCTACAACCCGAAAGCATGTCTGTTCTCTCTGTAGTGTAGCTGGTCAAATTGAGGTTGTGTTTGGCTTATAGCCTAGCATTATAGCCTAGCCTGGATAGCCTAGCCTGGATAGCCTAAAGCAACTCGCCCCCAAAATAAGGGTGCATCTCAATAGTCTAAAGTGGACTCCTCTCCTTGTCTCCTTTCCTTCACCTGCATAAGTAATATGGTGGCGGATGCCTACCAGCTATTTACTGTAACCTGTAATTCTTTCACCTCTGTGCAGATGAAGGAAAGGAGACGAGGAAACCACTTGAGACTTAAGATGTACCCACAAGTAAAGAACCATATGTGTACGTCACACATTGACCCCCCCCCCCACCCCAACACACACACACACACACACACTCTCTCTCTCTAAGCCCCACTCTCTCTCTCCTCCTCAGATGCTGGCTATGAGTTTGATGTGTGCTACACCTCAGTCCTGAAGAGAGCCATCCGGACCCTGTGGTTGGTCCTGGACGGGATCGACCAGATGTGGCTTCCTGTCCACCGCACCTGGCGCCTCAACGAGCGCCACTACGGAGGCCTGACGGGGCTCAACAAGGCAGAGACAGCGGAGAAGCACGGCGAGGCCCAGGTTAAGATCTGGAGGAGGAGCTATGACACCCCACCTCCTCCCATGGAGGAGGAGCACAACTTCTACAACAACATCAGCCAGGTGAGAGGGATATGGACACACACACACACACACACAGGGGATACGGATACAGACAGACCGGCACGCACGCACACACAGAGGCACGCACACACAGAGGCACGCACACACAGAGGCACGCACACACAGAGGCACGCACACACAGAGGCACGCACACACAGAGGCACGCACACACAGAGGCACGCACACACAGAGGCACGCACACACATCTACAACATCACTGAACTCATATTCTGTTATTAGACATCATGGTGTTAGCCATACAGACTTGGGCTAACAGGGTTTGACTTTGCAGCACTAACATTCTCTTTCCTGCAGGACCGTCGCTATGGCGACCTGACGGGGGATCAGCTGCCGTCCTGTGAGAGCCTGAAGGACACTATTGCCCGGGCGCTGCCCTTCTGGAACGATGAAATCGTGCCCCAAATCAAGGACGGGAAGAGGGTTCTCATCGCCGCCCACGGCAACAGTCTCAGAGGCATTGTCAAGCACCTGGAGGGTAGGTCACTAGGGGGGGTGGGGATGGATAGAGGGAGGGAGAGAGAGAGGGAGAAAGAACCTCCCTACATCTCAACGCTTACTCATGTTCCAGTGGTCATGCCAGAGTAATGGTATGTTACTGATATTGTTGTTTTTCTGATTGTTATTGTTGACATGTTCTTGTTATTTACCTCAAGGTATGTCAGAGGAGGCCATCATGGAGTTGAACCTTCCTAGTGTTTAGTTGTATATGTTGCTGATTGTTGTTGTTATTGTTGTTGACTTCCAGGTATGTCAGAGGAGGCCATCATGGAGCTCAACCTGCCTACAGGGATCCCCATCCTGTATGAACTGGACAAGAACCTGAAGCCTGTAGGGCCCATGCAGTTCCTGGGAGACGAGGAGACAGTGAAGAAGGCCATGGAGGCTGTGGCTGCCCAGGGCAAGGCCAAGAAATAGACACAGCGCCCCCGCGTGGTCAGGAGGCGTCGGTGCGGCTAGGACACGTTATAATGATAATAATCACTCACACAGTGTGACATTACATTATCATGTTTACACATAGACAGATATGTGTATATTACACACACATACACACACACTTCAAATACACACACACTCACACACATCACACTATAGGTGGATTTGATAGGTCTCTGCTTTCCTGCACATATATTTTTCCTGCATATTGAGATGTCAGTATTACACAGCCAATAGGAATCAGTAATACTGGATTGTACGGATCATCATAATATGAGTTGATCAAGATTGTTTGAGTTGACCAAAAACACATAGGATTGGGACTGGCTAATAGGGTATTTACAGTATCCAAAAACACACAGATAGGGACCAGCTAATAGAGTATTTACAGTATCCAAAAACACAGAATCAGGACCATCATATATAGTATTTATCTAAATGTGGAAAATGATAGAAAGTGTGCTTTCTACTGCCATGTAGTTTTGCACTGAGTGAACATGTATGTAAACATTGATGGGCACGTTTGAAAAAGGAAACATTGAATATCATTGTTAATTGTTGTATCTCTACGGCAACGGAATGTTATCATGGTTCTGGTGGTTATTGTTAAAAGGGGCAGGCGGACTTGTTCTGTACTGTACTGCTGACCATAGAATTAGAATGGGTAGAATGGGCATCCTCATTCAGGAGAGGTTCTATACTCCTTCCACTCATTCTAATTCCATGTTGTTGACCTGTGCTTAGTGTTCTGTGTGGAATAAATAAAGATTCCTCTTATTATTTATGAGCTGTCAAATGACTGTGTCCCTTGTCTGTTTTACAAGCTGCATATTTCTTGACTTGGCAGAGTTGAGCTGAGCTGATTACATGTATGCTGCAATTTAGTGCTGGACTTGGACTGATATAGGTGCCAGTACTCATTTTGGGTGCTGGTACTGTTTATATTTAGTTGCAGGAGCTCCACAATACTTTTGTGCTAATATTCTATCATAGGATCAGGAGCTCAGGCAGTAGAAAAATGTAGGTGCCGGTACTCAGCTCCTGCAGAAGTCAAGCTCTGGAGCAATTACAACAAACGTGAGCCCTGCAGCTGTTCTCTCTCCTCTTGCCTGTTCGTTTCTATCTGACATGTCTGGCTGCACTATTTTCTAATTTGCTCTAAAACCAATACATTTCCATTGATGATACTGGATACATCTCTTGTTCTTTATTTCCTGTCTGCACTCATCTTAAATGAGAGTTCTAATGAGTGTAGGTGAAGGAACGGAGAGAAGGTCGTTTTAGACTTGATGCACTCAGAACCAGGACACTGACTTCATCCGGAAAGCCACAACAAAGATGGCGGACCAACCTTTCCGTCAAAGACTTGAGCTCAGGTCACATCCAATCGGCTTGCGTTCTGCTCTTCTTGAAACATGTCGCCCATGAAGCTGTGTGTTCCAGGTGAGTCTGACATTACAAACTTTTAAATGAGTTGATAATGGCATTCTTTTCACATTTGAGACCATTAGACAAATACGTTAGGCAATATGTTTTTGAAGGTTATATTGCTATTCATAGCTTTCTAGCACGGGAAATGCGTGCTGTGCCACCACATGCTCGTTTACGTTCTGTCCTAGCTAGGTAGCTAACTAACTCAGCCTATTTTACTGTTTTCTAGCTAACGAGCGAACTGACGTGACCTAACCTAGTGTATTTATTCCACATTATGTGAAATACAAACGCAATGCATAGTTACTTGGTACAAGGCATGACATCGTTTGCTAAATTACGAGCTTGTGGGGTCGAGCTAGCGATGTTGGGCTTGAAAAGTACCTAGAAGACATCACATTTTTTAAGTGCCCTGCCCACCGCCTCGGGGAGGAGCCCACTAATTCCAAGCGTTCCATATCTCGTTTTGATCGACTCTACGTGCAAATGTTGAATTAACCCCGGGGACTTCTCATGTCGACTAAATGTCAGTGAAATGTCAACTATAAGGGCAGTGATTTATTTTGATTGTCGTTTGATTTACGCATATGTTTGTCAGGAACTGGGACGAGAAACTCTTGAGTGATTTAGCGATTCTGATGGTTTTTGTCAGACTTATTATATTATACTATTGGAAATGTGATAGATCAGCAGGACTCTGTTTACACGAAACATGTCTGTCTTTCTACCTCTGTCTGTTTTTCAGTCTGTGTTGTAATGATAGTGGTTGTCTTACCTACCTTAGTTGAAAGCAGCGACTGTAAGTCTCTGGATATCTGCGAAAAGTACAAATGTTTCTCTCCCTGTGTGTGTATACATCTCTCTCTCCCTGTGTGGTGTGTGTGTGTGTGTATACATCTCTCTCTCTCCTGTGTGGTGTGTGTGTGTGTGTGTGTGTGTGTGTGTGTGTGTATACATCTCTCTCTCCTGTGTGGTGTGTGTATACATCTCTCTTCCTGTGGTGTGTGTGTGTGTATACATCTCTCTCCCTGTGTGTGTATACATCTCTCTCTCCCTGTGTGTGTATACATCTCTCTCCCTGTGTGGTATACATCTCTCTCCCTGTGTGTGTATACATCTCTCTCCCTGTGTGGTGTGTGTATACATCTCTCTCTCCCTGTGTGGTGTGTGTATACATCTCTCTCCCTGTGTGTGTATACATCTCTCTCCCTGTGTGGGTGTGTGTATACATCTCTCCTCTCCCTGTGTGTGTGTGTGTATACATCTCTCTCTCCCTGTGTGGTGTATACATCTCTCTCCCTGTGTGGTGTATACATCTCTCTCTCCCTGTGTGTGTGTGTGTGTGTATACATCTCTCTCTCTCCCTGTGTGTGTATACATCTCTCTCTCCCTGTGTGTGTGTGTATACATCTCTCTCTCCCTGTGTGTATACATCTCTCTCCCTGTGTGTGTGTGTGTATACATCTCTCTCTCCCTGTGTGTGTGTGTGTGTATACATCTCTCTCTCCCTGTGTGTGTGTACATCTCTCTCCCTGTGTGGTGTGTGTGTGTGTATACATCTCTCTCTCCCTGTGTGGTGTCCCCTCCCTGTGTGTGTATACATCCCTCTCCCTGTGTGTGTGTGGTGTATACATCTCCTCTCCCTGTGTGGTGTGTACATCTCTCTCTCCCTGTGTGGTGTGTGTGTGTGTATACATCTCTCTCCCTGTGTGTGTGTGTGTGTACATCTCTCTCTCCCTGTGTGTGTGTGTGTGTGCAGGTGATAGGCTATGCAGCACAGAAGACTGTATGCCCGGTACTGGGGTGTACCTACGACACGGCTACATCTACTCCTCGCTAGCAGGCTACGTACTCAGGAAGAACGAAGGAGAGGAGGTGAGACGGGGGCAGCAGAGTACCAGGGTGTATTCATTAGTCAAAACACAAAACATTTGGTCTCTTGCTAAAATATTTATTTAAAAACAGTTTGCACAAGTTTCTATTGGACACATTCAGGTAGTTTCCTCCCCATTCCGTTTGTTTCCTAGAGTAAACACTCATTTTGCCACTAATGAACACACCCCTGTTGCGCTGGTCTTTTAAACACAAACAACACTTGTCTTTTCTGACTAGCGCTGATTATAGCTGCTTTATTGAGGGGTTTTACTACTTGTGCCTGTGATATGTGGTTGTCTTACATTTTTTATTATTTGACTAATTTAGCACACTCCTCCAGAGCGACTTACAGTAGTGAGTGCATCCGTTTTGATACTGGTCCCTTGTGGGAATCAAACCCACAACCCGGGCGTTCCAAGCACCATGCTCTACCAACTGAGCTGCACGGGATCACCTACCTTAGTTGGAAAAAAACAACTGGAAATTGCTCTGGATAAGAGCGTCTGCTTTGAATGAAATGTGATTTATGAGGTGTGATCAGAAGTGTGACGGAGGGACGAGGAGAGGAGGAGGAGGGAGTGGCTGGTTTATTGGCATGGGGGAAAGCAGTTGGGGCTGGGTTTGGGTGTGTGACTCATGTCAATGGTTATTTATTGTGTAACATTCCTGGAAGTAGAGAAACCACTCCAGGTTTGTTCACTTGGAACCCCTGAGGAATTATGCAGTGTTGTGGGAACGAAATGTAACATGTTCACACCTTGTCTTTACATTGACACTTCAATTTGTGTGTGTGTGTGTGTGTCCGCAGCTACCAGTCATCTCGGTGGTGAGAGAACCTAGGCTCAGCTACTACCAGATGTAGGAGCCAAAGTGACCTGTAAGGTGAGGTTTGGAGAGCTCTTGACGTGCGCGTGTCAACTTCTTGTACACCCTGGTGGTTGTTGTGACCACGTGCACAGCTTTTTAGCACCACATCACCTGGATTAAACCGGACAGAATACCTTTGAGGCTTGATAGATGAGGTGCTCTTGTCACTGATCAAGCTCTCAACAATAGGTGTGTGTGTGTTTAACCTCATTGATAACCACCTGATCGGTCTCCTTCCTGTCCAGGTGACCAGTATCAACCCCAGGTTGCCAAGGTCCACATCCTCTACGTTGGTTCCACACCACTGAAGGACCGTTTTAGAGGAACCACCATCAGGTAACAGGGATTGTCTTATTACTGTTATTCTCACGGAGTGTCCCAAATGCCACTCTAGTCCTATTCAGCACTACTTTGTCTGGGGTCCAGATGGCAGCCTATGGGCTCTGGTCACATGTAGTACACTACATAGAGGATACCATTTGGGACTATATAGGGAAATGATGTAATTTGGGATTTATAGAGAATAGGGTGCCATTTGGGATTATATATGGATTAGGTGCCATTTGGGATTATATAGAGAACAGGATGCCATAACCTTCAAATCTGATCAAAACTAATCTACTGTTTACTACACTATTATACACAGGAAAGAAGATGTGCGAGCAACAGAAAAAAAGACAGGGTATGTTTTTGAATCATTCTAAAGTTCCCCCACTGTTTGACCACCAACATATTTTACATTGTGAAAATATAATGTTTGGTATCATATAGACCGCCTGTTGCTGTTTGTCATGACGTCTGTTGCTGTTTATCATGACGTCATGCAACCTGTTGCTGTTTGTCATGACGTCATACCGCCTGTTGCTGTTTATCATGACGTCATACCGCTTCGTTGCTGTTTGTCATGACGTCATACCGCCTGTTGCTGTTTGTCATGACGTCATGCATGTTGCTGTTTGTCATGACGTGTACCGCCTGTTGCTGTTTGTCATGACACGTCATACGCCTGTTGCTGTTTTATCATGAAATATCATACCGCCTGTTGCTGTTTATCATGAAATATCATACCGCCTGTTGCTGTTTATCATGCGTCATACCGCCTGTTGCTGTTTGTCATGACGTCGTACCGTCTGTTGCTGTTTGTCATGACGTCGTACCGTCTGTTGCTGTTTGTCATAAGCGTCCCATACACGCCTGTTGCTGTTTGTCTGTGAAATATCCTTACAACCTGTTGCTGTTTATCATGACGTCCTTACCGCCCTGTTGCTACTTTATCATGGCGTCATACAACCTGTTGCTATTTGTCATGGCAGCCATACAGCCTGTTGCTGTTTGTCATGACGTCCTTGCGCTTCTGTTGCTGTTTGTCATGGCGTCATACCGCCTGTTGCTGTTTATCATGACGTCATACCGCCTGTTACTGTTTATCATGACGTCATACCGCCTGTTGCTGTTTGTCATGACGTCATACCGCCTGTTGCTGTTTGTCATGACGTCATACCGCCTGTTGCTGTTTGTCATGACGTCATACCGCCTGTTGCTGTTTATCATGACGTCATACCGCCTGTTGCTGTTTATCATGAAATATCATACCGCCTGTTGCTGTTTATCATGACGTCATACCGCCTGTTGCTGTTTGTCATGACGTCGTACCGTCTGTTGCTGTTTGTCATGACGTCGTACCGTCTGTTGCTGTTTGTCATGACGTCATACCGCCTGTTGCTGTTTGTCATGAAATATCATACCGCCTGTTGCTGTTTATCATGACGTCATACCGCCTGTTGCTGTTTATCATGACGTCATACCGCCTGTTGCTGTTTGTCATGACGCCATACCGCCTGTTGCTGTTTGTCATGACGTCATACCGCCTGTTGCTGTTTGTCATGACGTCATACCGCCTGTTGCTGTTTATCATGACGTCATACCGCCTGTTACTGTTTGTCATGACGTCATACCGCCTGTTGCTGTTTGTCATGACGTCATACCGCCTGTTGCTGTTTGTCATGACGTCATACCACCTGTTGCTGTTTGTCATGACGTCATACCGTCTGTTGCTGTTTGTCATGACGTCATACCGCCTGTTGCTGTTTGTCATGAAATATCATACCGCCTGTTGCTGTTTATCATGACGTCATACCGCCTGTTGCTGTTTATCATGACGTCATACCGCCTGTTGCTGTTTGTCATGACGCCATACCGCCTGTTGCTGTTTGTCATGACGTCATACCGCCTGTTGCTGTTTGTCATGACGTCCATACCGCCTGTTGCTGTTTATCATGATGTCATACCGCCCTGTTACTGTTTATCATGACGCCATACCGCCTGTTGCTGTTTGTCATGACGTCATACCGCCTGTTGCTGTTTGTCATGACGTCATACCGCCTGTTGCTGTTTGTCATGACGTCATACCGCCTGTTGCTGTTTGTCATGACGTCATACCGCCTGTTGCTGTTTGTCATGACGCCATACCGCCCTGTTGCTGTTTGTCACGACGTCATACCGCCTGTTGCTGTTTGTCACGACGTCATACCGCCTGTTGCTGTTTGTCACGACGTCATACCGCCTGTTGCTGTTTGTCACGACGTCATACCGCCTGTTGCTGTTTGTCACGACGTCATACCGCCTGTTGCTGTTTGTCACGACGTCATACCGCCTGTTGCTGTTTGTCAC
>NW_027006020.1:0-3474 GCF_036934945.1 Oncorhynchus masou masou | reverse complement strand
TATGAAATGAGTAAAGCAGTATGTAAACATTTTTTTAAATTGCCAGTGATTCCATGTCTATGTACAGTGGGGCAAAAAAGTATTGTCATCCACCCATTGTGTGCAAGTTCTCCCACTTAAAAATGAGGCCTGTAATTTTCATCATAGGTACACTTCAACTATGACAGACAAAATGAGAAAAAAATCCAGAAAATCACAATGTAGGATTTTTAATGAATTTATTTGCAAATTATGGTGGAAAATAAGTAGTTGGTCAATAACACAAGTTTATCTCAATACTTTGTTATATACCCTTTGTTGGCAATGACAGAGGTCAAGTCTTCACAAGGTTCACACACACTGTTGCTGGTATTTTGGCCCATTCCTCCATGCAGATCTCCTCTAGAGCAGTGACGTTTTGGGGCTGTTGCTGGGCAACATGGACTTTCAACTCCCTCCAAATATTTTCTATGGGTTGAGATCTGGAGACTGGCTAGGCCACTCCAGGACCTTGAAATGCTTCTTACGAAGCCACTCTTTCGTTGCCCGGGTGGTGTGTTTGGGATCATTGTCATGCTGAAAGACCTAGCCACTTTTCATCTTCAATGCCTTTTTCACTCAAAATCTCACGATCCATGGCCCCATTCATTCTTTCCTTTACACGGATCAGTCGTCCTGGTCCCTTTGCAGGAAAACAGCCCCAAAGCATAATGTTTCCACCCCCATGCTTCACAGTAGGTATGGTGGTGTTTGGAGGTTAAAGAATGCTGAGTTGCATCCAAACATGACAAGTTGAGTTTTTACCAAAAAGTTATATTTTGGTTTCATCTGACCATATGACATTCTCCCAATCTTCTTCTGGATCATCCAAATGCTCTCTAGCAAACTTCAGACGGGCCTGGACATGTACTGGCTTTAGCAGGGGGACACGTCTGGCACTGCAGGATTTGAGTCCCTGGCGGCGTAGTGTGTTACTGATGGTAGGCTTTGGTCCCCCTGTGTGGTTCTGGGATTTTTGCTCACCGTTCTTGTGATCATTTTGACCGCACGGGGTGAGACTTGTGTGGAGCCCCAGATCGAGGGAGATTATCAGTGGTCTTGTATGTCTTCCATTTCCCAATAATTGCTCCCACAGTTGATTTCTTCAAACCAAGCTGCTTACCTATTGCAGATTCAGTCTTCCCAGCCTGGTGCAGGTCTACAATTTTGTTTGTGGTGTCCTTTGACAGCTCTTTGGTCTTTGTGGTGTCCTTTGACAGCTCTTTGGTCAAACTCCATAGTGGAGTTTGGAGTGTGACTGTTTGAGGTTGTGGACAGGTGTCTTTTATACTGATAAGTTAAAACAGGTGCCATTAATACAGGTAACGAGTGGAGGACAGAGGAGCCTCTTAAAGAAGTTACTAGTCTGTGAGAGCCAGAAATCTTGCTTGTTTGTATGTGACCAAATACTTATTTTCCACCATAATTTGAAAATAAATTCATTAAAAATCCTACTTTTCCTTTTCTCATTTTGTCTGTCATAGTTGAAGTGTACCTATGATGAAAATTACAGTCCTCATCTTTTTAAGTGGGAGAACTTGCACAATTGGTGGCTGACTGTGAAATACCTTTTTGCCCCACTGTATATCGGGCAGCAGCCTCTAAGGTGCAGGGGTGAGTAGCCGGGTGGTAGCCGGCTAGTGATGGCTATTTGTCTGTCCTTGAAGTTGTTTTTCTGTCTCTTGGTCCCAGTGTTGATGCACCTGTACTGACCTCCTTCTGGATGATGGCAGGTTGAACAGGCCGTGGCTCAGGAGGTTGATGTTAATTTCTTTGGCCTTTCTTGGATATCAGGTGCTGTAGGTGTCCAGGGGGGCAGGCAGTGTGCCCCCGGTGATGCGTTGGGTAGACCGTACCACCCTCTGGAGAGCCCTGCAGTTGCAGGCGGTGCAGTTGCCAAACCAGGTGGTGATATAGCCCCACAGGATGCTCTGAATTGTGCATCTGTTAAAGTTTGAGTGTTTTAGGTATCAAGCCAAATTTCTTCATCATCCTGAGGTTGAAGAGACGCTGTTGCGCCTTCACTGCGCTGTCTGTGTGAACCATTTCCAGTTAATGCTTTTGACCTTCTCCAATGCGTTCCCATTCATGTGGATTGGGGGCATGCTCCCTGAGAGAGTGAGTGAGACACACCCTTCACCACCTCCCTGTAGGCTGTCTTGTCATTGTTGTTAATCTGGCCTACTACCGTTGTCTGCAAACTTGATTGAGTTGGAGGCGTGCATGGCTATGCAGTCATGCGAGTACATGAGCGGGCTGAGCACGCACCCTTGTGGGGTCCCTGTGGTGAAGTGGAGGTGTTTCTTACCTTCATCACCTGGGGGTGGCCCGTCAGGAAGTCCAGGACCCAGTTGCACAAGGCGAGGTTCATACCCAGGCCCCCGACCTTGGAAGGCACTATGGTGTTGAATGCTGAGCTATAGTCAATGTCCAGCATTCTGACGTAGGTATTCCTATTGACCAGTTGGATAGGGCAGTGCAATGGCGACTGCATTGTCTGTGGGTCTAGGGTGCAAGGTAGAGGTGATATGATCCTCTTGAAACTCCCCATCCCGGATCCGGGATCGTGACTAAAGCCTCAGGCGAACCATAGCAATTGACTAATTTGTAAGAGTATGCTGGTTACTTTTTAGTAATTTTGAGTAGCATTTAGCACGCAACATTTTCACAAAAACCAGATAACCAAATAAATAAAATCATTTACCTTTGAAGAGCTTCTCGGATGTTTTCAATGAGGAGACTCTCAGTTACATACCAAATGCGCAGTTTTTCCTGAAAGCCTGTGTGTAGGAGAAACTCCGCCTGCTTTGTACATCACATTTGGCTACCTAAACTAACCGAAAATTCAGTCACCTACAACGTCAATCTTTTTCCAATTAACTCCATAATATCGACGAACATGGCAAACGTTGTTTGGAATCAATCCTCAAGGTGTTTTTTCACATATCTCTTCATTGATATATTGTTCGTGGAAGCCTGCATTCTTCTCTGAATTCTGTGGAAAAAATACTTGCAGCTGACTGCGACAATTTCGAGCGCGCGAGGACTACCGGGAGCGGACAGCCTAGTAAATATAGTCTCTTACGGTCGGTGTCTTCCGTGCTGACCATGCCTACACATCGTCACAATGCCGCATCTGTACTCTCACGAACTTGGGGAAACGACAGAAAGAGAGCAGACTTACTCCTCTCGCGTGCACGTACCCATATAAGGAGACGAGTGGAAAGCGGAAGCCTCAAAAATCCTGACTCATTACCACTGGATGCCGTCTCAATCTTGGTTTTGCCCTGAAGCTCACGCATTCTAGAGGCACTGCTGAGATGAAATGTCTTTGCAGATCTGCAAACGTCAGAGTGTTTTCTTTCCAAAGCTACAATTATCCAATATAGTCAGCCTCTTTTATGACAAAATGTGCGCCGGCGCATCTTATCAATATAGCGCCCCTAGAGTTTCAAG
>NW_027006019.1:0-3474 GCF_036934945.1 Oncorhynchus masou masou | reverse complement strand
TCCTTGATGTGGATTTATTTGCAAATTAAACAGAAATTACCACAGATACTCACAGGGTAGGTATGATCAAACAACGGCTGCCGGAAAATATTTTTTGTGTGGTCAAGTTCGTGGTCAAGTTACGTTCCAGGACTTTCGGAGAGTGATGATTGGCTGAAAAACATTTGAAACAAGCTAGACTTTTCATTGGTGGGTTTTTGCTCTCTTTCTCCAATTTGAAACAAGCAAAAGCTCTGATTGGAAGGAGTATATTTGAAACAATTGAAACAATTGAAACAGAGAAGAATGAGCTCCAGATAGCGCAAAGGATGACACGCAAATTCGTGAAGCGTTCCTTATTTTGACTCCTACCCTATATAGGAAATATATCCATCTTCCTAGTATTAACCATAAAGAAAATGTTTTACATCCCATTGGAAATTGTGCCATAATGACAGTGACTTCATGTCGTTTGTTCCAATACCTCATCTGGTGGCCACATAGCGCTATTGCATAGATTGGTGTTATCACTAACAGTGATAATTTCCCAAGATGGCGTAGCAGTGAAGACGTGTTTTGTTCGGCGTCTGTGTACTTTTTGTATTTTCGTATATATATATTTTCAATTTTATTTTCGATCTCCTTTTGATTATTTATTAGATTATACCTTCCGGTAACCTGCCTCACCCAATGTGATACGGTATCGCTATTATTTTTAATTTTAGAACACATTCAGAACCTCCAGAAGCTAACCAGATTTGTGTCAAATCGGAGGCATGTTGTCCGGTCCTCTGGCAGTCTCTATGGGGGTGCCACAGGGTTCAATTCTCCAGGCCGACTCTTTTCTCTGTATATATCAATGATGTTGCTCTTGCTGCGGGCGATTCCCTGATCCACCTCTAAGCAGACAACACCATTCTGTATACTTCTGGCCCTTCCTTGACACTGTGTTATCTAACCTCCAAACGAGCTCAATGCCACATACAACACTCCTTCCGTGGCCTCCGACTGCTCTTAAACGCTAGTAAAACCAAATGCATGCTTTTCAACTGCCTCCCTGCCTGCACCCGCACGCCCGACTAGCATCACCACCCTGGATGGTTCCGACCTAGAATATGTGGACATCTATAAAGTACCTAGGTGTCTGGCTCGACTGTAAACTCTCCTTCCAGACTCATATCAAACATCTCCAATCTAAAATAAAATCTAGAGTCAGCTTTCTATTCCGCAACAAAGCCTCCTTCACTCACGCCAAACTTACCCTAGTAAAACTGAAACTATCCTGCCAATCCTCGACCAAGCGATGTCATCTACAAAATAGCTTCCAATACTCTACTCAGCAAACTGGATGCAGTTTATCACAGTGCCATCCGTTTTGTTACTAAAACACCTTATACCACCCACCACTGCGCTTGTATGCTCTCGTCGGCTGGCCCTCGCTACATATTCGTGGCCAGACCCACTGGCTCCAGGTCATCCACAAGTCCATGCTGGTAAAGCTCCGCCTTATCTCAGTTCACTGGTCACGATGGCAACACCCACCTGTAGCACGGCTCCAGCAGGTGTATCTCACTGATCATCCCTAAAGCCAACACCTCATTTGGCCGCCTTTCCTTCCAGTTCTCTGCTGCCTGTGACTGGAACGAATTGCAAAAATCACTGAAGTTGGAGACTTTTATCTCCTCACCAACTTTAAACATCTGCTATCTGAGCAGCTAACCGATCGCTGCAGCTGTACATAGTCCATCGGTAATAGCCCACCCAATTTACCTACCTCATCCCCATACTGTTTTTATTTATTTACTTTTCTGCTCTTTTGCACACCAGTATCTCTACCTACACATGACCATCTGATCATTTATCACTCCAGTGTTAATCTGCAAATTGTAATTATTCGCCTACCTCCTCATGCCTTTTGCACACAATGTATATAGACTCTTTTTTTCTACTGTGTTATTGACTTGTTTATTGGTTTACTCCATGTGTAACTCTGTGTTGTTGTCTGTTCAAATTGCTATGCTTTATCTTGGCCAGGCCGCAGTTGTAAATGAGAACTTGTTCTCAACTAGCCTACCTGGTTAAATAAAGGTGAAATAAAAAATAAAAAAAAACAGTCAGCCAATCCAATGACATCCCCCTCTCTCCCTCTTTTTCTCTTTCTCTCTCCTTTTCTCTCATCATTCTCCCCCTTTTTCTCTCTCTCCTCCCCTTTTCTAATTTTCTTTCCCTTCCCTTTGTCTCTCACTCTCCCTTTCTTTTTTGTCTCCCCATTTGTCTCCTCTTTTCTCATTCTCCTCTCCCCCTTCTGTCTCTTTCTCCCCCCACCACCAGTTTTAAAAACTCTTATTGAACCACACTGGCAATGTGTCAACATGAAAGTTGAAACAGTCACCCGCCCTTCCAACCACAGCCAGGCCACATATGAATCTCTAGTTCTCTGTCGCTCTCTTTACCATTTCCCTCTGTTTCTCTCATTCTAGTTCTCTCTCCTCTCTCTGTCTCTACTACTCTTCTGTGTCGCTCTATTCTGCTTCTCTCACTACTAAACGGGAGTTGGTTATAAGTATCTTTGGCTGGGCCAGGTTGCAGAGAGCGGGGAAGGGTGGGGAACAAAGTCCAGGGGAAGAGAAACTAAAACCAGCAGGGGAGGAGTCCAAAAAAGCTTATTACACTACATTTTAGTCTAGAATCATTCCTTATAATAATCAATTAAATGTCTCTACATCTATAACTAAAGTCAAAATGTCACAAAAAGCAGTTTTTACATTTGATCACTGATCACTTTCTGTCTTTTTTAAAGCTTTAAGTAACCAGGCAAGTCAGTTAAGAACAAATTCTTATTTTCAATGACGGCCTGGGAACAGTGGGTTAACTGCCTGTTCGGGGCAGAACGACTGATTTGTACCTTGTCAGCTCAGGGGTTTGAACTGCAACCTTCTGGTTACTAGTCCAATGCTCTAATCACTAGGCTACCCCTGCCATCTTACCAAATAGCACATATTCACGTAAGGTACACGATTTTAAAGTCCCCATGTTAGGGTATTTTTGAGGTTGGCTTCACAACATTTCCTGCTACGTCTATGCATGAGGACCTTTAGTGAATGCAGCCCAGAGCGTGTCGGGTTTCAGTGAGTGGGTGGGGTTTTGTGCGAGGGCTTTTGTTACGTCATCATGTTCTACCCTATCAACGTCCTAGACGGGACAGTGTACTCGCATATCACCCAGCATACGTTGCAACTCCTGAGGCAGAGGTTAGAACATTACAACACACAAGGTAGCCATTATTATCCCTACCAGTTTCATGTCTATACAATATCCTGGGGAACCTTCTATGGGTGGTTTTTGGAGCTCTGAAGGTCTGTTTGACTCAACCAGGATCCTGAAATGTCAGGGGGTTGTGCTCTATATATGAGGGCCTCTCCATGTCTGTATTGTGCCTGCTTCGGCAGCACATATACTAAAATTGGAACGATACAGAGAAGATTAGCATGGCCC
>NW_027006018.1:0-3475 GCF_036934945.1 Oncorhynchus masou masou | reverse complement strand
AGAAGCATGCATGCTTATCACGCTGCGCCTTGGTCTCATCAATATGACGAACGTGACACCTATTTTGACTGTGAAATATAACATTAATAGCCTAATTGTCAACTCAAAATACATGGATTAGGTTGCATGTCAAAATATCTTGAACCATGTAACAAGTTATTTATTGAATGCCATCTCAATATTACGCTCCTTATTGAGCATTGTGAATGACTTTATGAGATGATTACACATTTTTATATTGCATGACACCGCAAATCATTCTTTGGGGGCAACCAAACATGAGCTGGTGCCACCAACTGAAAGAAGTGGCACCAGTGCCACAAGGGGAAAATGTTTGTCTGGAGCCCTGTATTGCATGTGGTGTGCATGGCTTCTTACAGATGTGTTAAGAAGTTATTATGTACAGTTGAAGTTTACATACCTTTATCCATAAACTTATACTCCTGAGATTACTCCTAGTTTAAATTCTGCTCCTAGGTCAGTTAGATCACCACTTTATACAAGAATGAAATGTCAGAATAATAGCAGAGAATTCATTATTTATTTTGTCACATTCCCAGTGGGTCAAAAGTTTACATACACTCAATTAGTATTTGGTAGCATTGCATTTAAATTGTAGCCTCCACAAGCTTCCCACGATAACTTGGGTGAATTTGGCCCATTCCTCCTGACAGAGCTGGTGTCACTGAGTCAGGTTTGTAGGCCTCTTGCTCGCACATGTCTTTTTCAGTTATGCCCACAAATTCTCTATAGGATTGAGGTCAGGGCTTTGTGATGGCCACTCCAATACCTTGACTTTGTTGTCCTAGTTTATTTTGCCACAACTTTGTAAGTATGCTTGCCAGTCATTGTCCATTTGGAAGACCTCATTTGCAACCAAGCTTTAACTTCCTGACTGTTGTCTTGAGATGTTGCTTCAAAATATCAACATCATTTTCCTCCCTCATGTTGCCATCTATTTAGTGAAATGCACCAGTTCCTTCTGCAACAGAGCACCCCCACAACATGATGCTGCCACCCTGGCTTCAGCCAAGGTTGGGATGATGTTCTTCGGCTTGCAAGCCTCCCCCTTTTTCCTCCAAACATAACGATTGTCATTATGGCCAAACAGTTCTATTTTTGTTTCATCAGACCAGAGGACAATTCTCCAAAAAGTACAATCTTTGTCCCATGTGCAGTTGCAAACTGTAGTCTGGCTTTATTATGGTGGTTTTGGAGCAGTGGTTTCTTCCTGCTAAGTGGCCTTTCAGGGTTATGTTGATATAGGACTTGTTTTACACTTTAACCTCCCCCCCACGTCTACCTTTGACTCATTCCTCTCTGCCTCCTTCTTTCCACTCCTCTCCTCTTTGACCTCACCCTCTCACCTTCCCCCTACTCACAAGGCAGGCAATACGCCTCGACCTCATCTTTACTAGATGCTGTTCTTCCACTAACCTCATTGCAACTCCCCTCCAAGTCTCCGACCACTACCTTGTATCCTTTTCCCTCTCGCTCTCATCCAACACTTCCCACACTGCCCCTACTCGGATGGTATCGCGCCGTCCCAACCTTCGCTCTCTCTCCCCCGCTACTCTCTCCTCTTCCATCCTATCATCTCTTCCCTCTGCTCATACCTTCTCCAACCTATCTCCTGATTCTGCCTCCTCAACCCTCCTCTTCCCTTTCTGCATCCTTTGACTCTCTATGTCCCCTATCCTCCAGGCCGGCTCGGTCCTCCCTCCCGCTCCGTGGCTCGACGACTCATTGCGAGCTCACAGAACAGTGCTCCGGGCAGCCGAGCGGAAATGGAGGAAAACCCGCGCTCCCTGCGGACCTGGCATCCTTTCACTCCCTCCTCTCTACATTTTCCTCCTCTGTCTCTGCTGCTAAAGCCACTTTCTTCCACTCTAAATTCCAAGCATCTGCCTCTAACCCTAGGAAGCTCTTGCCACCTTCTCCTCCCTCCTGAATCCTCCTCCCCTCCCCCTCCTCCCTCTCTGCAGATGACTTCGTCAACCATTTTGAAAAGAAGGTCGACGACATCCGATCCTCGTTTGCTAAGTCAAACGACACCGCTGGTTCTGCTCACACTGCCCTACCCTGTGCTCTGACCTCTTTCTCCCTCTCTCAGATGAAATCTCGCTTCTTGTGACGGCCGGCCGCCCAACAACCTGCCCGCTTGACCCTATCCTCCTCTCTTCTCCAGACCATTTCCGGAGACCTTCTCCCTTACCTCACCTCGCTCATCAACTCATCCCTGACCGCTGGCTACGTCCCTTCCGTCTTCAAGAGAGCGAGAGTTGCACCCCTTCTGAAAAACCTACACTCGATCCCTCCGATGTCAACAACTACAGACCAGTATCCCTTCTTTCTTTTCTCTCCAAAACTCTTGAACGTGCCGTCCTTGGCCAGCTCTCCCGCTATCTCTCTCAGAATGACCTTCTTGATCCAAATCAGTCAGGTTTCAAGACTAGTCATTCAACTGAGACTGCTCTTCTCTGTATCACGGAGGCGCTCCGCACTGCTAAAGCTAACTCTCTCTCCTCTGCTCTCATCCTTCTAGACCTATCGGCTGCCTTCGATACTGTGAACCATCAGATCCTCCTCTCCACCCTCTCCGAGTTGGGCATCTCCGGCGCGGCCCACGCTTGGATTGCGTCCTACCTGACAGGTCGCCCTACCAGGTGGCGTGGCGAGAATCTGTCTCCTCGCCACGCGCTCACCACTGGTGTCCCCCAGGGCTCTGTTCTAGGCCCTCTCCTATTCTCGCTATACACCAAGTCACTTGGCTCTGTCATAACCTCACATGGTCTCTCCTATCATTGCTATGCAGACGACACACAATTAATCTTCTCCTTTCCCCCTTCTGATGACCAGGTGGCGAATCGCATCTCTGCATGTCTGGCAGACATATCAGTGTGGATGACGGATCACCACCTCAAGCTGAACCTCGGCAAGACGGAGCTGCTCTTCCTCCCGGGGAAGGACTGCCCGCTCCATGATCTCGCCATCACGGTTGACAACTCCATTGTGTCCTCCTCCCAGAGCGCTAAGAACCTTGGCGTGATCCTGGACAACACCCTGTCGTTCTCAACTAACATCATGGCGGTGGCCCGTTCCTGTAGGTTCATGCTCTACAACATCCGCAGAGTACGACCCTGCCTCACACAGGAAGCGGCGCAGGTCCTAATCCAGGCACTTGTCATCTCCCGTCTGGATTACTGCAACTCGCTGTTGGCTGGGCTCCTGCCTGTGCCATTAAACCCCTACAACTCATCCAGAACGCCGCAGCCCGTCTGGTGTTCAACCTTCCCAAGTTCTCTCACGTCACCCCGCTCCTCCGCCTCTCCACTGGCTTCCAGTTGAAGCCGCATCCGCTACAAGAGGGGAACGGCACCGCAGTACCTCCAGGCTCTGATCAGGCCCTACACCCAAACAAGGGCACTGCGTTCATCCACCTCTGGCCTGCTCGCCTCCCTACCACTGAGGAAGT
>NW_027006017.1:0-3475 GCF_036934945.1 Oncorhynchus masou masou | reverse complement strand
CGATCACTTTACCATTAAGGTCAGTAAAGGAAGATAACTTTCTTTACTCTAAATTCCTCTTCTGTAACCCATTAACAGGAACCAAACATTTATTTTGGTTTTGTATGACACCCATCAGGGACGACACTGGAAAGGCCACCTCCAAGACGATGATGGACATCTTTGACACCAACGGTTCTCCTGAGGTCATTTTTATTTTCATTTGTTGTGTTTGGTACATAATCAAAATCACAACATACATAATCAGCCATCTTACATTGTGAATATACACTACCTTTCAAAAGCTTGGGGTCAATTATAAATGTCCTTGTTTTTAAAGAAAATCACATTTTTTTGTCCATTAAAAGAACATCAAATTGATCAAAAATACAGTGCAGACATTGTTAATATTGTAAATGACTATTGTAGCTGGAAACGGCAGATTTTTAATGGAATATCTACATAGGCGTACAGAGACCTATTATCAACAACTCATCACTCGTGGTGTTCCAATGGAACGTTGTGTTAGCTAATCCAAGTTTATCATTTTAAAAGTCTAATGGATGTTTAGAAACCCTTTTGCAATCATGTTAGGACAGCTGAAAACTTTTGTTCTGATTAAAGAAGCATTAAAACTGGCCTTCTTTAGAACAGTTGTGTATCTGGAGCATCCGCATTTTTGGGTTCGATTACAGGCTCAAAATGATCAGAAACAAAAAAAATATTCTGAAACTCATCAGGTTATTCTTATTTTGAAAAGTGAAGGCTCTTCCATGCACGAAAGTGCCAAGAAACTGATGATCTCGTACAACGCTGTGCACTGCTCCCTTCACAGAACAGTGCAAACTGGCTCTAACTGAACAGAAAGAGAAGTGGGAGGCCCCGGAGCACAACTGTGCAAGTGGACAAGTATATTAGAGTGTCTAGTTTGAGAAACAGACGCCTCACAAGTCCTCAACTGGCAGCTACATTAAATACCTGCAAAACACCAGTCTCATTGTCAGCGAAGAGGTGACTCCAGGATGCTGGCCTTCTAGGCAGAGTTGCAAAGAAAAAGCCATATCTCAGACTGGCCAATAAAAATAAAAAGATTAAGATGGGCAAAAGAACACAGACACTGGACAGAGGAACTCTGCCTAGAAGGCCAGCATCCCGGAGGCTTTTGACCAGGTAAAAATTATTGTCCCCTATTCATTTATTTTATGGCCCTCCAAGAGATGTGTATTAAATGTATTTGTAACATGAAATAAAATTGCATTTATTCCTTTTATCAATCAAGGTAAGACTGAACATCGACAAGGCATGGGAGAAACAGCAGGAGAGCTACTGGAGGAGAATCAAGAAGGGGACCACGTGCTTCGACATCAAGGATAATTACTTTATTTGAAAGAAGAATCAAAGGAAGGTGAGACCTGGGAAACTGGGGTCACCATCTTGATGCTATGGGGACGCTATTTCATTTTTTGGATGAAAAACGTTCCCGTTTTAAACAAGATATTTTGTCACAAAAAGATGCTCGACTATGCATATAATTGATAGCTTTCGAAAGAAAACACTCTGACGTGTCCACAACTGCCAAGATATTTTCTGTGCGTGCCCTAGAACGTGAGCTTCAGGCAAAACCAAGATGAGACGGCATCCAGGAAATGAGCAGGATTTTTGAGGCTCTGTTTTCCATTGTCTCCTTATATGGCTGTGAATGCGAGAGGAGTAAGTCTGCCCTTTCTGTCGTTTCCCCAAGGTGTCTGCAGCATTGTGACGTATTTGTAGGCATATCATTGGAAGATTGACCATAAGAGACCACATTTACAAGGTGTCCGCCTGGTGTCCTGCGCCGAAATTGGTGCGCAAAAGTCAGCTGCAAGTATTTTCCATGGAATTTAGAGAAGAATACAAGCTTCCACGAACGATATATCAATGAAGAGATATGTGGAAAAAACACCTTGAGGATTGATTCCAAACAACGTTTGCCATGTTTCGGTCGATATTATGGAGTTAATTCGGAAAAAGTTTGACGTTGTAGGTGACTGAATTTTCGGTTCGTTTCGGTAGCCAGATGCGATGTACAAAACGGAACGATTTCTCCTACACACAGACGCTTTCAGGAAAAACTGCGCATTTGGTATGTAACTGAGAGTCTCCTCATTGAAAACATCCGAAGCTCTTCAAAGGTAAATGATTTTATTTATTTGGTTATCTGGTTTTTGTGAAAATGTTGCGTGCTAAATGCTACTCAAAATGCTAAGCTAGCTTTGCATACTCTTACACAAATTAGTCAATTTCTATGGTTCAAAAGCATATTTTGAAAATCTGAGATGACAGTGTTGTTAAGAAAAGGCTAAGCTTGAGAGCAGACGCATTATTTTCATTTTATTTGCGATTTTCATTTATCGTTAATGTTGCGTTATGCTAATGAGCCTGAGGCTTTAGTCACGATCCCGGATCCGGGATGGGGAGTTTCAAGAGGTTTTAAGGTGAATATAGAAAATCTCAGATAATAACTATTTGAATTTGCACGTGAAATAACCTGAAGCTAGTTTTAGTCTCCCTAACACTGATATTTTTCTCTTTGTCTTCCTAGGGTTCCCTCGGTGGGAAGCCAACAATCTTCTCCAGTTGGAGCAGTTGGATGGTCGACACTCAATTTACCTCTCCAAATGACTTCCAGGACCATTGACTGTCTGAGCCCCCAAGGAGGTATCCCTCCACCAGAGCCAGTGAGCTCAGATCAGTCTGATTCTCTGCGCTCTGAGTCTGATGGGGACCAACTGACGTAAGCTATAACTTTCAAAACGGTTGAAAAGTACATATCTCCCATGTATTTTTTATTTTACCTTTATTTTACTAGACAAGTCAGTTAAGAACAAATTCTTATTTTCAATGACGGCCTAGGAACAGTGAGTTAACTGCCTGTTCAGGGGCAGAACGACAGATTTTCCATATAACACGTCACTAATCCATCAAATGTTCTCACAGTTAAGTGTAACCTGTGTGTTTGCTTGTTTACAACTCTGTCTCCTAACCTGTTTCCTTTAACGCTGCTCCTATTCTCCTGGACCTAGGGGTTCTGCCTAACGTGGATCCATTACCAACCACCCTCCAACATTTCATTACATAATCTACAGCTGCTTTTATTGTCATGTTGTCATTATCTGCTAAGAAAGTTTTCTTGCTCTATCATACTGGGCACATAATATGTGAGATACACAGATAAAATAAATCACATTAGAACTGTAACACTCAGAACAAAGAGAGCAGCAGTGCCTGGACTTTGCAGTCTCCCACTTCAAGTCCCCTTCCGAGACTGGCTGCCTGTTGACAACAAGTGACAGGCAGAACCTCCCACCCACACAGCAACTCCCTCTTCTATATTCCACACACCAGAATGCAGTATTTTAGTTTATGATTGCCATGTGAGTGTACAAAAAATAAATGAATGACAAGGTGTTCATTATTGTAAATTGTAAAGTATCCTTTGATGGTATTTACATGTTCC
>NW_027006016.1:0-3475 GCF_036934945.1 Oncorhynchus masou masou | reverse complement strand
ACACTGCGCCGACAGAGATGGCCACCTCGCCGCGTTCCTAGGAAACTATGCAGTTTTTGGTTTTTTTTACGTGTTATTTCTTACATTGGTACCCCAGGTCATCTTAGGTTTCATTTACATACAGTCGAGAAGAACTACTGAATATAAGAGCAGCGTCAACTCACCATCAGTACGACCAAGAATATGACTTTCGCGAAGCTTGGATCCTGTGTTCTGCCTTTCACCCAGGACAACGGAATGGATCCCAGCCGGCGACCCAAAAAAACAACTTCGATAAAAGGGGGAAACGAAGTGGTCTTCTGGTCAGACTCCGGAGATGCGGCACATCCGTGCACCACTCCCTAGCATTCTTCTCGCCAATGTCCAGTCTCTTGACAACAAGGTTGATGAAATCCGAGCAAGGGTAGCATTCCAGAGGGACATCAGAGACTGTAACGTTTCTTTGCTTCACGGAAACATGGCTCACTGGAGAGACGCTATCGGAGTCGGTGCAGCCAGCTGGTTTCTCCACGCATCGCGCCGACAGAAACAAACATCTTTCTGGTAAGAAGAGGGGCGGAGGTGTATGATTCATGGTTAATGAGACGTGGTGTGGCCACAACAACATACAGGAACTCAAGTCCTTCTGTTCACCTGATTTAGAATTCCTCACAATCAAATGTCGACCGCATTATCTACCAAGGGAATTCTCTTCGATTATAATCACAGCCGTATATATTCCCCCCCAAGCAGACACATCGATGGCTCTGAACGAACTTTATTTGACTCTTTGCAAACTGGAATCCATATATCCTGAGGCTGCATTCATTGTAGCTGGGGATTTTAACAAGGCTAATCTGAAAACAAGACTCCCTAAATTGTATCAGCATATCGATTGCACAACCAGGGCTGGAAAAACCTTGGATCATTGCATTCTGCGACGCGTATAAGGCCCTGCCCCACTCTCCTTTCGGAAAAGCTGACCACGACTCCATTTTGTTGATCCCTGCCTACAGACAGAAACTAGAACAAGAAGCTCCCGCGCTGAGGTCTGTTCAACGCTGGTCCGACCAATCTGATTCCACACTCCAAGACTGCTTCCATCACGTGGACTGGGATATGTTTCGTATTGCATCAAACATCAACATTGACGAAAACGCTGATTCGGTGAGCGAGTTCATTAGAACGTGCGTTGAAGATGTCGTTCCCATAGCAATGATTAAAACATTCCCAAATCAGAAACCGTGGATTGATGGCAGCATTCACGTGAAACTGAAAGCGTGAACCACTGCTGTTAATCAGGGCAAGGTGACCGGAAACATGACCGAATACAAGCAGTGTAGCTATTCCCTCCGCAAGGCAATCAAACAAGCCAAGCGTCAGTATAGAGACAAAGTAGAATCTCAATTCAACGGCTCAGACACAAGAGGTATGTGGCAGGGTCTACAGTCAATCACGGATTACAAAAAGAAAACCAGCCCCGTCACGGACCAGGATGTCTTGCTCCCAGGCAGACTAAATAACTTTTTTGCCCGCTTTGAGGACAATACAGTGCCACTGACACGGCCCGCAACCAAAACATGCGGACTTCTCCTTCACTGCAGCCGACGTGAGGAAAACATTTAAACGTGTTAATCCTCGCAAGGCTGCAGGCCCAGACGGCATCCCCAGCCGCGCCCTCAGAGCATGCGCAGACCAGCTGGTTGGTGTGTTTACGGACATATTCAATCAATTCCTAACCCAGTCTGTTGTTCCCACATGCTTCAAGAGGGCCACCATCGTTCCTGTTCCCAAGAAAGCTAAGGTAACTGAGCTAAACGACTACCGCCCCGTAGCACTCACTTCCGTCATCATGAAGTGATTTGAGAGACTAGTCAAGGACCATATCACTTCCACCCTACCTGACACCCTAGACCCACTCCAATTTGCTTACCGCCCAAATAGGTCCACAGACGATGCAATCTCAACCACACTGCACACTGCCCTAACCCATCTGGACAAGAGGAATACCTATGTGAGAATGCTGTTCATCGACTACAGCTCGGCATTTAACACCATAGTGCCCTCCAAGCTCGCCATCAAGCTCGAGACCCTGGGTCTCGACCCCGCCCTGTGCAACTGGGTACTGGACTTCCTGACGGGCCGCCCCCAGGTGGTGAGGGTAGGCAACAACATCTCCACCCCGCTGATCCTCAACACTGGGGCCCCACAAGGGTGCGTTCTGAGCCCTCTCCTGTACTCCCTGTTCACCCACGACTGCGTGGCCACGCACGCCTCCAACTCAATCATCAAGTTTGCGGACGACACAACAGTGGTAGGCTTGATTACCAACAACGACGAGACGGCCTACAGGGAGGAGGTGAGGGCCCTCGGAGTGTGGTGTCAGGAAAATAACCTCACACTCAACGTCAACAAAACTAAGGAGATGATTGTGGACTTCAGGAAACAGCAGAGGGAACACCCCCCTATCCACATCGATGGAACAGTAGTGGAGAGGGTAGTAAGTTTTAAGTTCCTCGGCATACACATCACAGACAAAACTGAATTGGTCCACCCACACAGACAGCATCGTGAAGAAGGCATAGCAGCGCCTCTTCAACCTCAGGAGGCTGAAGAAATTTGGCTTGTCACCAAAAGCACTCACAAACTTCTACAGATGCACAATCGAGAGCATCCTGGCGGGCTGTATCACCGCCTGGTACGGCAACTGCTCCGCCCACAACCGTAGGCTCTCCAGAGGGTAGTGAGGTCTGCACAACGCATCACCGGGGGCAAACTACCTGCCCTCCAGGACACCTACACCACCCGATGTCACAGGAAGGCCATAAAGATCATCAAGGACAACAACCACCCGAGCCACTGCCTGTTCACCCCGCTATCATCCAGAAGGCGAGGTCAGTACCTGAGTGCATCAAAGCTGGGACCGAGAGACTGAAAAACAGCTTCTATCTCAAGCCCGTCAGACTGTTAAACAGCCACCACTAACATTGAGTGGCTGCTGCCAACACACTGACTCAACTCCAGCCACTTTAATAATGGGAATTGATGGGAAATGATGTAAAATATATCACTAGCCACTTTAAACAATGCTACCTAATATAATGTTTACATACCCTACATTATTCATCTCATATGTATACGTATATACTGTACTCTATATCATCTACTGCATCTTTATGTAATACATGTATCACTAGCCACTTTAACTATGCCACTTTGTTTACATACTCATCTCATATGTATATACTGCACTCGATACCATCTACTGTAGTCTTGCCTATGCCGCTCTGTACCATCACTCATTCATATGTCTTTATGTACAAATTCTTTATCCCCCCTACACTTGTGTCTATAAGGCAGTAGTTTTGGGAATTGTTAGCTAGATTACTTGTTGGTTATTACTGCATTGTCGGAACTAGAAGCACAAGCATTTCGCTACACTCGCATTAACATCTGCTACACCATGTGTATGTGACAAACTAAATTTGATTTGATT
>NW_027006015.1:0-3477 GCF_036934945.1 Oncorhynchus masou masou | reverse complement strand
TGTGTATATATAAGTACTGTTCTATATCCCATGTGTAACTCTCAAATCTAATAAATAAGGCAAAGGGTGGCTACTTTAAATAATCTGAAATATAAAATATATTTGATGTGTTTAACAATGTTTTGGCTACTATCAAATCAAATGTATTTATATAGCCCTTCTTACATCAGCTGATATCTCAAAGTGCTGTACAGAAACCCAGCCTAACACCCCAAACGGCAAGCAATGCAGGTGTTGAAGCACGGATATATGTTTCCATATGTGTTATTTCTTAGTTATGAGTCCTCCTCACTATTCTCCCATGTAGAAAACAGTAAAAATAAAGATCCTCTTGAATGAGTAGGTGTCCAAACTTTTCACTGGTACTGTAAATATATCATTTAGTTATATGAATATATTTTATTATTATAAAAACAATGTGTGACAAGGCCGAAGGCCCATGGGTCTTTTTTTTTGAATGACTTTTAAGCAATTTCTCTGTTGTCATAACGAACTATATTGAGTATTTGGCTGACCAGTGGGCAACTAATGGCACCCCTACCAAGATGGTCTGGCCCGGTATTCTGATTGGCTGAGCAAAGGTGATACAAATTGTAATTCAAAGTATAATGCGCATCATCAAAAAGAGTGAGAACCGCTCTGTTATAACAGAAGGTCATGGATCATAAAAAACGTAAAGGTTGTGCCCAAAAAGTTAGAGACCAAAGAAAGGGCTCTTTAGGCCAATTCTGCTAAATGTCTGAAATTACCTGATGTTTCTGCAAAAGGTTCTAGTTATGCTGGTCCAAGTCTTTGTCTGTGACAGTAGTGCAGTCGAGGTAGGAAGAAAAACAGAGATACGCACAATAACACAGAATGGTCTTGAATGGTCGCACCTGATCTTGCCTCCTCCCACCTGCCTTATATCTTTATTTATTTGTATTGCTCTGTTGAGAGAGAGCCCGTGAGTAAGCATTTGTTTGCAACGTTTACATCCTGTATTCTGGGCGTGTGACCACTAAACTGTGATTTGATGTGATGACAGCCAGGCAATAATTTTCCAAAAAAAGTAGTTAGGATTTTATAATTATTATAATTATTATATTATGAAACCTATTATGCATTTATTCAGTATTTCTTCTTCTTTAATCTAATAAATGTGTTTATTCAGTCACAACTACGGTGTTGCTTGGATCACTACAGGAAGTGTATTCCCCTGGTCTTCTAGTACCAGTGCCATGAGAAAGGGTGCAAGGAAACTGAAAGAAACACACAGATTTACTCCAGTTCTTTAATATGTAATAGTAATTAACTCTAGGGTGGCATATTATATATGAAACAACAATCTTAATTATGTCAACATTTAGACACTTAACTTCAAATGAGTTCATATCTCCCTTCATAGCACACATAGTCTATATGGCAGAGCCAAATATAGAGATACATGTCTCTGCATTAGTGTATAGTCCATGGTGCTTACCAAACATGGGGTAGAATTGTATTTAAAATCCTCAGCTATGCTTGATATAAATTGGAACACGCCCATCTGGGACTCCAAGCGGGCTCAAGCTAACATTCAAAGTATTTGAAAGATTGATTTGTACCCAGGTCTGATGTTTACCTACCTACAAAACACACTTCACCTCAGCCTGCTCTACACATGTCCTACTCTTTCTTTTCTCCAAGCACATGGATAGAGAAACTCATATAATGTTATTTTTAACAGTCTAAAAACAGGTGTTCCCTCGACCAATTGAGGCAGCAGGGCTAGAGATTTTTTAAATTATTTTTAAATAGGCAAGTAATTTAAAAACAAATTCTTATTTACAATGACGGCCTACCCCGGCCAAACCCTAACCCGGACGACACTGGGCTAATTGTGTGCTGCCCTATGGGACTCCCATTCACATCTGGTTGTGAAACAGACTGGAATCAAACCAGGGTCTGTAGTGACACCTCTAGCCCTGAGATGCAGTGCCTTAGACCGTTGCACCACTCGGGAGACCATTTTATGGCAGACTCAACTACAACATTGCCACGAGAGAAAGTTTGTGTCCCAAATGGCACCCTATTTCCTATATTCAGTGCACTAATTGACCAGGGCCCATAAAGTAGTGCACTATATAGTGCCATTTGGCCTGCAAACAATGAGAAGAGAAATCAATGTAGCAAATGTCACCCTATTGTATTCCCTATATAGTGCATCTCTCTCTTCAATAATGCATTGGCAGTTCTCAGAGTAAAGCAATAGGGGTCTGTTATAGTAATGTCATCATTTTGTTATTCAAAACGGACAAAAATTATTTTCTGCAATGCCAACATGTTTTCTTTGCAATTAATATAGAAATATATTATATTTCAATAATATTATTTCCAAACTTTGCTGTGTGAAAGGAAAAATAAATCCATGATGACGGAAGTAAGATACAGTATATTCACATTAGATAAAGTCCAACATGTACTGGAAGTGATTTACATTGTCATGATGCCAATCTATATGATTGAATATTGTCATTACGATGTCAGATGGGAGGACAATATAGAGTATTTGATTGTGTGTGTGTGTGAGGTTGCATGTGCATGCATGTGTGTGAAGTGAAGGAGTGACTCTCATGTAAGGGAACAGTTTTCTTGAAAGTGTTGTTGTGCAGGCATTGATTACCTGCTCTATGTTCAATTATATGACACAATCCATCAGCTGCTACACACACTAAGCACAATAGACAGAGTCTGGACGAGAGAGGTGGAAAGAGGAGAGAAGAAAGCTGGAAAGAGGAGAGAAGTGTGGAGAAGAGAGGAGAGAAAAGGGGTGGAAAGAGGAGATAAGTGGGGAGAAGAGAGGTGGAGAGAAGAGAGGTGAAAGGAGGAGAGAAGAGAGGTAGAAAGGAGATAAGTGGGGAGAAGAGAGATGGAAAACAGAGAGGTGAAAATAGGAGAGAAGTAGGGAGAAGAGATTTGAGAAGAGAGGTGGAAAGAGGAGAGAGGTGGGGATAAGAGCAGTGGAAAGATGAGAGGAGAGGTGGAAGGAGGAGAGAGGAGAGGTGGAAGGAGGAGAGGTTTAGCGATGGGAGAAGAGGGGAGAAGAGAGATTGAAAGAGGGGAGAAGAGAGATGGAAAGAGGGGAGAAGAGAGGTGAAGAGAGGGGAGAAGAGAGGTGAAGAGAGGTGGAAAGAGGAGAGAAGTGGGGAGAAGAGCAGTGGAAAGAGGGGAGAGGAGAGGTGAAGAGAGGCAGCGAAGGGGAAGGGAGATGGAAAGAAGGAAGAAGAGATGGAAAGAGGGGGGAGAAGAGATGGAAAGAGGAGAGAAGTGTGGAGAAGAGCAGTGGAAAGAGGGGAGAAGAGGGGAGATGAGAGGTGAAGAGAGGCAGAGAAGGGGGAAGGGAGATGGCAAGAAGGAAGAAGAGATGGAAAGAGGGGGGAGAAGAGAGGTGGTGAAATGAGAGGAAAACTCCTTCTTTCGGAATTTCAGTATTTCAGCAGATCATTTCCTACAGGTTTC
>NW_027006014.1:0-3477 GCF_036934945.1 Oncorhynchus masou masou | reverse complement strand
ACCAGTTCCTGCCGATGTCCGACTTTGCACAGCCATTGAAGAGGAGTGGGACAACATTCCCATCGTCTCGCTGCATGAAGAAAGTGGTAGTCACACGGATACTGCGACTAGTTTTCTGGATCCACACAACCTACACTTTTAAGGTGTCTGTGATCAACATATGTACATCTGTATTCCCAGACATGTGAAATCCATAGATTAGGGCCTCATTTATTTATTTCAATTGACTGATTTTCTTATATGAACTGTAACTCAGTAAAACCTTTGAAATTGTTGCGTGTTGCGTTTAGATTTTTGTTCCGTGTATATGACGCTGACAAGCTGTTGGAAGGAGGGGTACAAATAAGTAGGTGGAGAGAGGATGACATAGATGAACATGTTTTTTAACCTAAATTAGTTAGGGTTAGTACAACTTTTTTAAATAGATATATTATTGTTACGTTCCTCACTTTAGTTTGTAGTAGCGAAATATGCAGCCCTACTTCTGAGCTTGGCAACAGACTGATAATTCTATCCTGTGATCATGTAATGTAATACCAGTGATCCTGGAGCTTCATTTAAAAAACTCCCTGGCTAGCTGCACTTGTGTTCGTTGTCCCATATTGTCCAGAGCGCTCGTGGAGTGTGACCAACAGTCACAGACAGTAGCATCAGTCTACTCTAGACCACTAAACAGCCCAGTCTCAGCATCATATCACACACACGACACGCACACACACACGCACACACACACACACACACACACACCTCTCTGGATTCAGAGAGAAGAGAGAGGGCAATGAGGGGTGAACAAAGGACACAGTCAAAATCCCTTTTTGATTTATTTTTGGTTTTAACAACGGTCAATTTCTGTGCAAGCAGCATTTTTCAACACTTTTATCCCTCTGACCTTCCTCTCTGTCACACACGAATGGGCGCGCACACACACTGACACACACACACACACGCACATACCCTACATCTGTGTCTTGCAGCACCTCATGAAACCCGTGGCTAATTTCATTATTTGGGTGGAGAGGAACAGAAATGAGTGCAGACAGCTGGTGTAAACCTGATGTTAGAGACTGATGGGAGGCCTGGGGGCTGAGACTGATGGGAGGCCTGGGGGCTGAGACTGATGGGAGGCCTGGGGGATGAGACTGATGGGAGGCCTGGGGGCTGAGACTGATTGGAGGCCTGGGGGATGAGACTGATGGGAGGCCTGGGGGATGAGACTGATGGGAGGCCTGGGGGATGAGACTGATGGAAGGCCTGGGGGATGAGACTGATGGGAGGCCTGGGGATGAGACTGATGGGAGGCCTGGGGCTGAGACTGATGGGAGGCCTGGAGGATGAGACTGATGGGAGGCCTGGGGGATGAGACTGATGGGAGGCCTGGGGGCTGAGACTGATAGGAGGCCTGGGGATGAGACTGATGGAGGCCTGGGGATGAGACTGATGGAGGCCTGGGGGATGAGACTGATGGGAGGCCTGGGGATGAGACTGATGGAGGCCTGGGGACTGAGACTGATTGGAGGCCTGGGGATGAGACTGATGGGAGGCCTGGGGGATGAGACTGATGGGAGGCCTAGGGGCTGAGACTGATGGAGGCCTGGGGATGAGACTGATGGGAGGCCTGGAGGCTGAGACTGATGGGAGAGCCTGGGGGATGAGACTGATGGGAGGCCTGGGGGATGAGACTGATGGGAGGCCTGGGGGATGAGACTGATGGGAGGCCTGGGGCTGAGACTGATGGGAGGCCTGGGGCTGAGCCTGATGGAGGCCTGGGGGCTGAGACTGATGGAGGCCTGGGGGATGAGACTGATGGGAGGCCTGGAGGTTGAGACTAATTGGAGGCCTGGGGGATGAGACTGATGGAAGGCCTAGGGGCTGAGACTAATTGGAGGCCTGGGGATGAGACTAATTGGAGCCTGGGGATGAGACTGATGGGAGGCCTGGGGGATGAGACTGATGGGAGGCCTGGGGACTGAGACTGATGGAGGCCTGGGGGATGAGACTGATGGGAGGCCTGGGGGCTGAGACTGATGGGAGGCCTGGGGGATGAGACTGATGGGAGGCCTGGGGATGAGACTGATGGAGGCCTGGGGATGACTGATGGAGGCCTGGGGATGAGACTGATGGGAGGCCTGGGGGATGAGACTGATGGAAGGCCTAGCTGAGGCTGATGGAGCCTGGGGGCTGAGACTATGGAGGCCTGGAGGATGAGACTGATGGGAGGCCTGGGGGATGAGACTGATGGAAGGCCTGGAGGATGAGACTGATGGAGGCCTGGGGGATGAGACTGATGGGAGGCCTGGAGGATGAGACTGATGGGAGGCCTGGGGCTGAGACTCGATGGGAGGCCTGGGGCTGAGACTGATGGGAGGCCTGGAGGATGAGACTGATGGGAGGCCTGGAGGATGAGACTGATGGGAGGCCTGGAGGATGAGACTGATGGGAGGCCTGGGGGATGAGACTAAATGGAGGCCTGGGGGATGAGTCTGATGGGAGGCCTGGGGGATGAGACTGATGGGAGGCCTGGGGGCTGAGACTAATTGGGAGGCCTGGGCGGATGAGACTGATGGGAGGCCTGGGGGCTGAGACTGATGGGAGGCCTGGGGGATGAGACTGATGGGAGGCCTGGGGATTGAGACTGATCGGAGGCCTGGGGGATGAGACTGATGGGAGGCCTGGGGGATGAGACTGATGGGAGGCCTGGGGGATGAGACTGATGGGAGGCCTGGGGGCTGAGACTGATGGGAGGCCTGGGGGATGAGACTGATGGGAGGCCTGGGGGATGAGACTGATGGGAGGCCTGGGGGATGAGACTGATGGAAGGCCTGGGGGCTGAGACTAATTGGAGGCCTGGGGGCTGAGACTAATTGGAGGTCTTGTGGATGAGACTGATGGGAGGCCTGGGGGATGAGACTAATTGGAGGCCTGGGGGCTGAGACTAATTGGAGGTCTTGTGGATGAGGCTGATGGGAGGCCTGGGGGATGAGACTGATGGGAGGCCTGGGGGATGAGACTGATGGGAGGCCTGGGGGATGAGACTGATGGAAGGCCTGGGGGATGAGACTGATGGAAGGCCTGGGGGATGAGACTGATGAAAGCCTGTGGATGAGACTGATGAAAGGCCTGGGGGATGAGACTGATGGGAGGCCTGGGGGCTGAGACTAATTGGAGGCCTGGGGGCTGAGACTGATGGGAGGCCTGGGGGATGAGACTGATGGGAGGCCTGGGGGATGAGACTGATGGAAGGCCTGGGGGATAAGACTGATGGAAGGCCTGGGGGATGAGACTGATGAAAGGCCTGGGGGATGAGACTGATGAGAGCGCCCTGGGGGATGACTGATGTGGAGGCCTGGAGGCTGAGACCGACGGAGGCCTGGGGGGATGAGACTGATGGGAGGCCTGGGGGATGAGACTGATGGGAGGCCTGGGGGCTGAGACTGATGAAAGGCCTGGGGGATGAGACTGATGGGAGGCCTGGGGGAT
>NW_027006013.1:0-3479 GCF_036934945.1 Oncorhynchus masou masou | reverse complement strand
GTGACACGACTAAGTCAGGGAAAGCTAAATCTAAGTCTAGATATACAGATGTACACACAATTTTAGAAGAAATTGATTGGGAAAGTGAGACAGATTGTTGGAGGACGATTAATTTAGCGATTCCCAAATGAAGGTGTAATGGCGTTCTTGTTTAGTTGAAGGAGAGTCGGACCGAAATGCAGCGTGTAAGTTACTCATGTTTATTAAGTGAAGACAAAACAAACTAACTAACACGAATAACTAATAAATACAAAGAAAACAACAAAACAGAACGAAACCTAATACAGCCTGACTGGTGAAACTAACACAGAGACAGGAACAATCACCCACGAAATGCAAAGCGAAAAACAGGCTACCTAAATACGGTTCCCAATCAGCAACAACGAGAAGCACCTGACTCTGATTGAGAACCGCCTCAGGCAGCCAACCTAATTAACACACACACACACCCCTAACCAGCTACAATCCCAACTACTACAAAACCCCAATATGAAAATACAATACAAAATAACCCCATGTCACACCCTGGTCTGACTAACTAATAAACTAAAACACACAATACTAAGACCAAGGCGTGACAGAACCCCCCTAAGGTGCGGACTCCCGAACGCACCTCAAAACCATAGGGAGGGTCCGGGTGGGCGTCTGTCCATGGTGGCGGTTCCGGCTCCGGACGTGGACCCCACTTCATAAATGTCAATGTTCCTCCCCTTCGCGTCCATAGATAATCCACCCTAACCGCCGACCATGGCCGAATAGTCCTCACCCAGAACCCTACATAATAGAAGAGCAGCTCGTGACTGAGGGGCAGCTCGGGACTGAGGCAGCTCGGGACAGAGGGGCAGCTCAGGACTGAGGGGCAGCTCAGCACTGAGAGGCAGCCCATCACTGAGAAAAAGCCCAGTACTGAGATGAAGCCCAGCCAGGAAGTTGAATCCGGCAGATCCAGGCTGACTGGCGGATCCTGGCTGACTGGCGGATCCTGGTTGACTGGCGGATCCTGGCTGACTGGCGGATCCTGGCTGACTGGCGGATCCTGGCTGACTGGCGGATCCTGGCTGACTGGCGGATCCTGGTTTACTGGCGGATCCTGGCTGACTGGCGGATCCTGGTTTACTGGCGGATCCTGGCAGACTAGCAGATCTGGAAGAGTCTGGTTGACTGGCAGATCTGGAAGAGTCTGGTTGACTGGCAGATCTGGAAGAGTCTGGCTGACTGGAATGGTCTGGCTGACTGGCAGATCTGGAAGACTCTGGCTGACTGGAATGGTCTGGCTGACTGGCAGATCTGGAAGAGTCTGGCTGACTGGCAGATCTGGCTGCTTCATGCTGACTGATGGCTCAGGCTGCTCCATGCAGATTGACAGCTCTGGCGGCTTCTTTGCAGATTGGCAGCTCCATGCAGACTGGCAACTCCATGCAGACTGGCAGCTCAGGCTGCTCTATGCAAACTGACAGCTCTGGCTGCTCAATGTAGACTGACAGCTCTGCTCTATACAAACTGACAGCTCTGGCTACTTAATGTAGACTGGCAGCTCAGGCTGCTCCTATACAACAGGAGGCTCCGGGCAGCGCTGTAGAGGAGGAAGGCTCCTAGAACCGCTGAACAGACGGGAGACTCCGACAGCGCAGGGAGAGGGAGAGCGCTGGCTGCGCTGAACAGACAGGAGACTCCAGCAGCGCTGAAGAGGAGGAAGGCTCTAGAACCGCTGAACAGACGGGAGACTCCGACAGCGCAGGAGAGAGGAGAAAGCGCTGGCTGCGCTGAACAGACAGGAGACTCCAGCAGCGCTGTAGAGGAGGAAGGCTCTAGAACCGCTGAACAGACGGGAGACTCCGACAGCGCAGGAGAGGGAGAAAGCGCTGGCTGCGCTGAACAGACAGGAGACTCCAGCAGCGCTGTAGAGGAGGAAGGCTCTAGAACCGCTGAATAAATGGGAGACTCCGACAGCGCAGAGAGGGAGAAAGCGCTGAACAGGCGAGGCGCACTGAAGGCCTGATGCGTGGTTCTGGCACTGGTGGTATTTGGCCGAGGACACGCACAGGAAGCCTGGTGCGGGGAGCTGCTACTGGAGGGCTGGGGTGTGGAGGTGGTTCTGGATAAAGGACAGGCACAGGAAGCCTGTTGTGAGGAGCTACTACCCGGAGGACTGGTGTGTGAAGGTGGCACAGGATGGACTGGACCGTGAAGGAGTACTGAAGAGCCTGAATGCAGGACTGGCACAGGACGTGCAAGGCTAGGCTGGTACTCAGGAGGCTTAGTGAGGCTGCTGGGTCTTTCCACCAGCCGACTAACACGCACCTCAGGACTAGTATGGAGTGCTGACCCAGGTGCCATCAAATCCCCGACACGCTCTGTCGGCCGAATATTATATCTAAAGCACCAAACTAGCAACTCCTCATTAGACTCTCCTCCAATTTTCCCATTAACTCCTTCACAGTCTCTGCTTCGCTCACCTCCAACACTGGTTCTGACCTCCTCCTTGGCTCTTCACAATAAACAGGGAGAGTTGACTCAGGTCTATCTCCTGACTCAGCCACTCCCCCTGATAGCCCCCCCCCAAAAAAATTTGGGGCTGCTTTTCGGGCTTCCATCCACATCGCCGTGCTGCCTCCTCATATTTGCGCCTCTCCGCTTTAGCCGCTTCTAATTCTTCCTTGGGGAGGCGATAATCACCAGGCTGAGCCCAGGGTCCTTTTCCGTCCAGTTCCTCCTCCCATGTCCAATTCTCCAAATGGGTAGCCTCTCCCACTGAAGCTGCTTCTGTTGTTTCTCGTGTAGCTCCCGTTTGCGCTGCTCCTGCCTGTTAACGCGCTGCTCCTGCCTGTTGACACGCTGCTCCTGTTTACTCTTCGCCTGCTGTGCTTTAGGGCAGCTACACTCTTCTGGTTTAGCCCAGGGTCTTCTTCCGTCCAGGATTTCCTCCCATGTCCAGAAATCCTTAAAACGAGGCTCCCTCTTTGCGCGGCTCTTCTTTGCGCTTCTCCTGCCTGTTGACACGCTGCTCGGTCCGAGTTTGGTGGGTGATTCTGTAACGGCGTTCTTGTTTAGTTGAAAGAGTCGGACCGAAATACAGCGATGTAAGTTACTCATGTTTATTGACTGAAGACAAAACGAACTAACACGAATAACTAATAAATACAAAGGAAACAACAAATAGAACGAAACCTAATACAGCCTGACTGGTGGAAACTAACACAGAGACAGGAACAATCACCCACGAAATGCAAAGCGAAAAACAGGCTACCTAAATATGGTTCCCAATCAGCGACAACGAGCTTACCTGACTCTGATTGAGAACCGCCTCAGGCAGCCAACTAAATAACACACACACACACACACTAACCAGCTACAATCCCAACTACTACAAAACCCCAATAAGAAAATACAATACAAAATAACCCCATGTCACACCCTGGTCTGACTAACTAATAAACTAAAACACACAATACTAAGACCAAGGCGTGACAGAAGGAATA
>NW_027006012.1:0-3479 GCF_036934945.1 Oncorhynchus masou masou | reverse complement strand
CCCCCTCCCCCTCCTCCCTCTCTGCAGATGACTTTGTCAACCATTTTGAAAAGAAGGTCGACGACATCCGATCCTCGTTTGCTAAGTCAAACGACACCGCTGGTTCTGCTCACACTGCCCTACCCTGTGCTCTGACCTCTTTCTCCCTCTCTCTCCAGATGAAATCTCGCTCCTTGTGACGGCCGGCCGCCCAACAACCTGCCCGCTTGACCCTATCCCCTCCTCTCTTCTCCAGACCATTTCCGGAGACCTTCTCCCTTACCTCACCTCGCTCATCAACTCATCCCTGACTACGTCCCTGGCTACGTCCCTTCCGTCTTCAAGAGAGCGAGAGTTGCACCCATTCTGAAAAACCTACACTCGATCCCTCCGATGTCAACAACTACAGACCAGTATCCCTTCTTTCTTTCTCTCCAAAACTCTTGAACGCCGTCCTTGGCCAGCTCTCCCGCTTATCTCTCTCAGAATGACCTTCTTGATCCAAATCAGTCAGGTTTCAAGACTAGTCATTCAACTGAGACTGCTCTTCTCTGTATCACGGAGGCGCTCCGCACTGCTAAAGCTAACTCTCTCCTCTCTGCTCTCATCCTTCTAGACCTATCGGCTGCCTTCGATACTGTGAACCATCAGATCCTCCTCTCCACCCTCTCCGAGTTGGGCATCTCCGGCGCGGCCCACGCTTGGATTGCGTCCTACCTGACAGGTCGCCCTACCAGGTGGCGTGGCGAGAATCTGTCTCCTCGCCACGCGCTCTCACCACTGGTGTCCCCCAGGGCTCTGTTCTAGGCCCTCTCCCTATTCTCGCTATACACCAAGTCACTTGGCTCTGTCATAACCTCACATGGTCTCTCCTATCATTGCTATGCAGACGACACACAATTAATCTTCTCCTTTCCCTTCTGATGACCAGGTGGCGAATCGCATCTCTGCATGTCTGGCAGACATATCAGTGTGGATGACGGATCACCACCTCAAGCTGAACCTCGGCAAGACGGAGCTGCTCTTCCTCCCGGGAAGGACTGCCCGTTCCATGATCTCGCCATCACGGTTGACAACTCCATTGTGTCCTCCTCCCAGAGCGCTAAGAACCTTGGCGTGATCCTGGACAACACCCTGTCGTTCTCAACCAACATCATGGCGGTGGCCTGTTCCTGTAGGTTCGCCTCTACAACATCCGCAGAGTACGACCCTGCCTCACACAGGAAGCGGCGCAGGTCCTAATCCAGGCACTTGTCATCTCCCGTCTGGATTACTGCAACTCGCTGTTGGCTGGGCCCCTGCCTGTGCCATTAAACCCCTACAACTCATCCAGAACGCCCATTCGTCTGGTGTCTGTCCTTCCCAAGCTCCCTCACGTCACCCCCGCTCCTCCGCTTCTCTCCACTGGCTTCCAGTTGAAGCTCGCATCCGCTACAAGACCATGGTGCCTGCCTACGGAGCTGTGGAGGGAACGGCACCGCAGTACCTCCAGGCTCTGATCAGGCCCTACACCCAAGCAAGGGCACTGCGTTCATCCACCTCTGGCCTGCTCGCCTCCCTACCACTGAGGAAGTACAGTTCCCGCTCAGCCCAGTCAAAACTGTTCGCTGCTCTGGCCCCCCAATGGTGGAACAAACTCCCTCACGACGCCAGGACAGCGGAGTCAATCACCAGCTTCCGGAGACACCTGAAACCCCACCTCTTCAAGGAATACCTAGGATAGGATAAGTAATCCTTCTCACCCCCCCCTTAATGATTTAGATGCACTATTGTAAAGTGGCTGTTCCACTGATGTCAGAAGGTGAATTCACCAATTTGTAAGTCGCTCTGGATAAGAGCGTCTGCTAAATGACTTAAATGTAAATGTAAATGTCATGTTCATTAGGCACCAAAGAGGATAAAACAGTCAGAAATGGAGTGAAACAGGGAGGTACTCACTGAAATTGTCCAGTAGGAATCGCACATTTTAGTTTTAAGCTATTTAACAATAATGGTAATGGGTAGAGGTCATAGACACATTCATCAGCTCTATGGTAATAATACGGCCACTTGTTTCTTTTGTAGCTTTTATTAATCTAGTGTGCCTCGTATTAATGCTGGAGCTATGGGATGACCAGACCAGAGTGTCGGGGCCGGGGACTTCATATTTTTCCAGTCGTCTCAAACTGGTGGATTTAGTGGCTGTGAAAGGCAGTGTTCTGGTAGCTCAGGACACTGAGCCCTCTGTGTCCCCACGGTTTGTTACAGAGTCACTCACACTCTGCCCTCACACACAGCCAGGCTCTCACATCTGGGGCTGTGGTGTGTGTGTGTGTGTGTGTGTGTGTGTGTGTGTGTGTGTGTGTGTGTGTGTGTGTGTGTGTGTGTTTGTGTGTGTGTGTGTGTGTGTGTGTCTGTGTGTCTGTGTGTCTGTGTGTGTGTGTGTGTGTGTGTGTGTGTGTGTGTGTGTGTGTGTGTGTGTGTGTGTGTGTGTGTGTGTGTGTGTGTGTGTGTGTCTGTGTGTGTGTGTGTGTGTCTGTGTGTGTGTGTGTGTGTGTGTGTGTGTGTGTGTCTGTGTGTGTGTGTGTGTGTGTGTGTGTCTGTGTGTGTGTGTGTGTGTGTGTGTGTGTGTGTGTGTGTGTGTGTGTGTGTGTGTGTGTGTGTGTGTGTGTGTGTGTGTGTGTGTGTGTGTGTGGATGTGTGCAATGCACTACATCCAAAGGCAAATCTGTTCCACTCCCCATTCCATGCCAACTAAGGCCAAATAGTTTCTGCTTAATAAATGTTAAAAGTCATGTAATTCTAAATGTCCAAATACATTGATTGATCATCATTTCAACTGGAATGTAGTGTCTCGTAATCACCAGCAGAAACACTCCACATGGGAAAGTAATACGAGACGGCCTAATTAGCCACTTTGTGTTTCACCTTAATTAGAAAGAAATAATGATTCCCACGCCAACCTATGAAAATGAAAAATACACTGTGTGCTTTACCTCAGGACCAATGGTAGCCAATTAGAAAGTAAATTCACTGATTTCTACTGGTGTAAACACTCCCCCAAATCATTACAATAAACAAATCAAATCAACATTAGCCTATGGAACAGTAGGAGAATGATGCTTCATTAAAAGCCAATGTTGTTGGAAGTACATCATGAAATACTTACCTTCACTAATTGCCATGGGAATCCCCTTTGGTTTCACTAATGTAAATATACAGATGAAAGAATATGTTTTCCCTGATTGGAACAAGAGAGACTCCCCTTGATTAGAACGGATTCACAAATCACCTTCGATGCTCTCGTCTGGTACTGGAACTTCCTACTCTGACCCCAAGCAGGACTGAACACATACTTTTCACCCATTAGAATCACACCTCTCAATACAATGTCATTACTGTACTGCATGTTAAATGTTAGAATACCGCATAAAGAATTACACCGTTCACAATTTGACATCTTCCAACCTGAAAGGGATTGCCACCAAATACTATATCATTATGGAGACAACAACTCTTGC
>NW_027006011.1:0-3480 GCF_036934945.1 Oncorhynchus masou masou | reverse complement strand
ATGTAAGTCCACATAACATGCTCCAAAAACTAAATACAGTGCCTTGCGAAAGTATTCGGCCCCCTTGAACTTTGCGACCTTTTGCCACATTTCAGGCTTCAAACATAAAGATATAAAACTGTATTTTTTATCTGTGAAGAATCAACAACAAGTGGGACACAATCATGAAGTGGAACGACATTTATTGGATATTTCAAACTTTTTTAACAAATCAAAAACTGAAAAATTGGGCGTGCAAAATTATTCAGCCCCTTTACTTTCAGTGCAGCAAACTCTCTCCAGAAGTTCAGTGAGGATCTCTGAATGATCCAATGTTGACCTAAATTACTAATGATGATAAATACAATCCACCTGTGTGTAATCAAGTCTCCGTATAAATGCACCTGCAATGTGATAGTCTCAGAGGTCCGTTAAAAGCGCAGAGAGCATCATGAAGAACAAGGAACACACCAGGCAGGTCCGAGATACTGTTGTGAAGAAGTTTAAAGCCGGATTTGGATACAAAAAGATTTCCCAAGCCTTAAACATCCCAAGGAGCACTGTGCAAGCAATAATATTGAAATGGAAGGAGTATCAGACCACTGCAAATCTACCAAGACCTGGCTGTCCCTCTAAACTTTCAGCTCATACAAGGAGAAGACTGATCAGAGATGCAGCCAAGAGGCCCATGATCACTCTGGATGAACTGCAGAGATCTACAGCTGAGGTGGGAGACTCTGTCCATAGGACAACAATCAGTCGTATATTGCACAAATCTGGCCTTTATGGAAGAGTGGCAAGAAGAAAGCTATTTCTTAAAGATATCCATAAAAAGTGTTGTTTAAAGTTTGCCACAAGCCACCTGGGAGACACACCAAACATGTGGAAGAAGGTGCTCTGGTCAGATGAAACCAAAATTGAACTTTTTTGGCAACAATGCAAAACGTTATGTTTGGCGTAAAAGCAACACAGCTCATCACCCTGAACACACACCATCCCCACTGTCAAACATGGTGGTGGCAGCATCATGGTTTGGGCCTGCTTTTCTTCAGCAGGGACAGGAAAGATGGTTAAAATTGATGGGAAGATGGATGGAGCCAAATACAGGACCATTCTGGAAGAAAACCTGATGGAGTCTGCAAAAGACCTGAGACTGGGACGGAGATTTGTCTTCCAACAAGACAATGATCCAAAACATAAAGCAAAATCTACAATGGAATGGTTCAAAAATAAACATATCCAGGTGTTAGAATGGCCAAGTCAAAGTCCAGACCTGAATCCAATCGAGAATCTGTGGAAAGAACTGAAAACTGCTGTTCACAAATGCTCTCCATCCAACCTCACTGAGCTCGAGCTGTTTTGCAAGGAGGAATGGGAAAGAATTTTGGTCTCTCGATGTGCAAAACTGATAGAGACATACCCCAAGCAACTTACAGCTGTAATTGCAGCAAAAGGTGGCTTAAGGGGGCTGAATAATTTTGCACGCCCAATTTCAGTTTTTGATTTGTTCAAAAAGTTTGAAATATCCAATAAATGTCGTTCCACTTCATGATTGTGTCCCACTTGTTGTTGATTCTTCACAAAAAATACAGTTTTATATCTTTATGTTTGAAGCCTGAAATGTGGCAAAAGGTCGCAAAGTTCAAGGGGGCTGAATACTTTCGCAAGGCACTGTACGTACATACATAAACGAACATGGGTACGAGGACCCGTCGCGCACCTATACAACATAAAACACTTGACATAAAACAATCTCTGAAAAAGACATGAGGGGAAACAGAGGGTTAAACATACAACAGGTAATGAATGGGATTGAAAACAAGTGTGTGGGAATACAAGACAAAACCAATGGAAAATGAAAAATGGATCAATGATGGCTAGAAGGCCGGTGACGTCGAACGCCGAGCACCGCCCGAACAAGGAGAGGCAACGACCTTGGCAGAAGTCATGACAGTTACACGATACATGTATGTTTTGTTTGATAAAGTTCATATTTATCAAAATATGAGTTTACATTGGCGTGTTACATTCACTAGTTCCAAAAACATCCAGTGATTTTGCATAGCCATATCATTCAACAGAAATACTCATCATAAATGTAGATGATAATACAAGTTATACACATGGAATTATAGATATTCCTCTCCTTAATGCAACTGCTGTGTCTGATTTCAAAAAAACTTTACAGAATAAGCCAGCCATGCAATAATCTGAGACGGCGCTCAGAAAATTAGTCACAATAGCCGTCATGTTGCCCTCAACTTAAATAAGAAATTACATGATAAATATTCCCTTACCTTTGATGATCAACATCAGAAAGCACTCCAGGAACCCCAGGTCCACAATAAATATTTGTTTTGTTCGATAATGTCCGTTATTTATGTCCAAATAACTTCTTTTGTTAGTGCCTTTGGTATACATATTCAAACGCTCATTCTGGTCAGCATTACATCTTACCAAAACTTCAAAAAGTTATATTACAGGTCGAAGAAACATTTCAAACAAAGTACAGAATCAATCATTAGGATGTTTTTAACATATAGCTTCAATAAAGTTCCAACCGGAGTATTCCTTCTTGTCTTCATGAGCAATGGAACGCAAGTGAATACCATGAGGAATGCGCATGATCAGAAAATTGGCTGACTGCCAGACAGCTGATTCATTCTGCTATCATTCACTCCCACAACACCGTAGAAGTCTCATTAAAATGTCTATTGATTGACGTTCAGTGTAGTCCCTAGGCAGTGCAACATCATTAACATCTCAAGGGGATTTCATTTGAGACTCTGGTGAATACATACAAAGCTCAGATTTCTCACTTCCTGTTTTCATTTCTCCTCAGGATTTTGCCTGCCATATGAGTTATGTTATACTCACAGACATAATTCAAACAGTTTTGGAAACTTTAGAGTGTTTTCATCCAATACTAATCACAAGCATATATTAGCAACTGAGACTGAGGGAGCAGGCCGTTTTACTTCGGTCAACTTATTCATCCAAGTTACCCAATACTGCCCCCCAGCCATAAGAAGTTAATAGTGAGCAACATAAAGGCACTGTTATTACACATCGAAGCCAAAAAATGCAATTAACCTGTTGATGCTCAGCTTATTTCATTTTTGGATGAAAAACGTTCCCGTTTTAAACAAGATATTTTGTCACAAAAAGATGCTCGACTATGCATATAATTGATAGCTTTCGAAAGAAAACACTCTGACGTGTCCAGAACTACCAAGATATTTTCTGTGCGTGTTCTAGAACGTGAGCTTCAGGCAAAACCAAGATGAGACGGCATCCAGGAAATGAGCAGGATTTTTGAGGCTCTGTTTTCCATTGTCTCCTTATATGGCTGTGAATGCGAGAGGAATGAGCCTGCCCTTTCTGTCGTTTCCCCAAGGTGTCTGCAGCATTGTGATGTATTTGTAGGCATATCATTGGAAGATTGACCTTATAAGAGACCACATTTACCAGGTGTCCGCCCGGTGTCCTGCGCCGAAATTG
>NW_027006010.1:105000-133194 GCF_036934945.1 Oncorhynchus masou masou | reverse complement strand
GACTCTCTGTGATCACTAAAGATCCCATGGCACTTATTGTTAGAGTAGAGGTGTTAACCCTGGTGTCCTGACTCTCTGTGATCACTAAAGATCCCATGGCACTTATTGTTAGAGTAGAGGTGTTAACCCTGGTGTCCTGACTCTCTGTGATCACTAAAGATCCCATGGCACTTATTGTTAGAGTAGAGGTGTTAACCCTGGTGTCCTGACTCTCTGTGATCACTAAAGATCCCATGGCACTTATTGTTAGAGTGGAGGTGTTAACCCTGGTGTCCTGGCTAAATTCCCAATCTGGCCCTCATACCATCACCGTCACCTAATCATCCCAAGCTTACTCTTGGCTCATTACTCCTGAATTTATTTAGGCTTGCCGTAACAAAGGGGTTGAATGTTTATTGACTCAAGACAGTTCAGATTTTAATTTTTAATTAATTTGTTAACATCTCTAAAAACACAATTCCACGTTGACATTATGAGGTATTGTGTGTAGGCAAGTGACGACACAATCTAAATTAAACCCATTTTAAATTCATGCTGTAACACAACAACATTTCTGAAGGCTGAAGTACAAGCTTGTGATTTGAAACAATCCACAGTTATTTTTTGAAAAGAAGATAATGATCCTGGAATCCTCTGTGTCTAAGTCATGCTCTCAGGTGAAGCATCTGAAATCATTTCTGACATGTATTTCACTTTACTTTTGGATCGCTATCAACTATGAAATACTTCCTCGTATGCCATTTCTCTATGACCACTGGGGTTAACACCCTTACTCTTACGATACGTGCTGTAGTCTACTACCATTTCTCTATGACCACTGGGGTTAACACCCTTACTCTTACGATACGTGCTGTAGTCTACTACCATTTCTCTACTGTCACTGGGGTTAACACCCTTACTCTTACGATACGTGCTGTAGTCTACTACCATTTCTCTATGACCTCTGGGGTAAACACCCTTACTCTTACGATACGTGCTGTAGTCTACTACCATTTCTCTATGACCACTGGGGTTAACACCCTTACTCTTACGATACGTGCTGTAGTCTACTACCATTTCTCTATGACCACTGGGGTTAACACCCTTACTCTTACGATACGTGCTGTAGTCTACTACCATTTCTCTACTGTCACTGGGGTTAACACCCTTACTCTTACGATACGTGCTGTAGTCTACTACCATTTCTCTATGACCACTGGGGTTAACACCCTTACTCTTACGATACGTGCTGTAGTCTACTACCATTTCTCTATGACCTCTGGGGTAAACACCCTTACTCTTACGATACGTGCTGTAGTCTACTACCATTTCTCTATGACCACTGGGGTTAACACCCTTACTCTTACGATACGTGCTGTAGTCTACTACCATTTCTCTATGACCTCTGGGGTTAACACCCTTACAATACGTGCTGTAGTCTACTACCATTTCTCTATGACCACTGGGGTTAACACCCTTACTCTTACGATCGTGCTGTAGTCTACTACCATTTCTCTACTGTCACTGGGGTTAACACCCTTACTCTTACGATACGTGCTGTAGTCTACTACCATTTCTCTATGACCACTGGGGTTAACACCCTTACTCTTACGATACGTGCTGTAGTCTACTACCATTTCTCTATGACCACTGGGGTTAACACCCTTACTCTGACGATACGTGCTGTAGTCTACTACCATTTCTCTACTGTCACTGGGGTTAACACCCTTACTCTTACGATACGTGCTGTAGTCTACTACCATTTCTCTATGACCACTGGGGTTACCACCCTTACTCTTACGATACGTGCTGTAGTCTACTACCATTTCTCTACTGTCACTGGGGTTAACACCCTTACTCTTACGATACGTGCTGTAGTCTACTACCATTTCTCTATGACCACTGGGGTTACCACCCTTACTCTTACGATACGTGCTGTAGTCTACTACCATTTCTCTATGACCACTGGGGTTAACACCCTTACTCTTACGATACATGCTGTAGTCTACTACCATTTCTCTATGACCACTGGGGTTAACACCCTTACGATACGTGCTGTAGTCTACTACCATTTCTCTATGACCACTGGGGTTAACACCCTTACGATACGTGCTGTAGTCTACTACCATTTCTCTATGACCTCTGGGGTTAACACCCTTACTCTTACGATACGTGCTGTAGTCTACTACCATTTCTCTATGACCTCTGGGGTTAACACCCTTACTCTTACGATACGTGCTGTAGTCTACTACCATTTCTCTATGACCACTGGGGTTAACACCCTTACGATACGTGCTGTAGTCTACTACCATTTCTCTATGACCACTGGGGTTAACACCCTTACTCTTACGATACGTGCTGTAGTCTACTACCATTTCTCTACTGTCACTGGGGTTAACACCCTTACTCTTACGATACGTGCTGTAGTCTACTACCATTTCTCTATGACCTCTGGGGTAAACACCCTTACTCTTACGATACGTGCTGTAGTCTACTACCATTTCTCTATGACCACTGGGGTTAACACCCTTACTCTTACGATACGTGCTGTAGTCTACTACCATTTCTCTATGACCACTGGGGTTAACACCCTTACTCTTACGATACGTGCTGTAGTCTACTACCATTTCTCTACTGTCACTGGGGTTAACACCCTTACTCTTACGATACGTGCTGTAGTCTACTACCATTTCTCTATGACCACTGGGGTTAACACCCTTACTCTTACGATACGTGCTGTAGTCTACTACCATTTCTCTATGACCTCTGGGGTAAACACCCTTACTCTTACGATACGTGCTGTAGTCTACTACCATTTCTCTATGACCACTGGGGTTAACACCCTTACTCTTACGATACGTGCTGTAGTCTACTACCATTTCTCTATGACCTCTGGGGTTAACACCCTTACAATACGTGCTGTAGTCTACTACCATTTCTCTATGACCACTGGGGTTAACACCCTTACTCTTACGATACGTGCTGTAGTCTACTACCATTTCTCTACTGTCACTGGGGTTAACACCCTTACTCTTACGATACGTGCTGTAGTCTACTACCATTTCTCTATGACCACTGGGGTTAACACCCTTACTCTTACGATACGTGCTGTAGTCTACTACCATTTCTCTATGACCACTGGGGTTAACACCCTTACTCTGACGATACGTGCTGTAGTCTACTACCATTTCTCTACTGTCACTGGGGTTAACACCCTTACTCTTACGATACGTGCTGTAGTCTACTACCATTTCTCTATGACCACTGGGGTTACCACCCTTACTCTTACGATACGTGCTGTAGTCTACTACCATTTCTCTACTGTCACTGGGGTTAACACCCTTACTCTTACGATACGTGCTGTAGTCTACTACCATTTCTCTATGACCACTGGGGTTACCACCCTTACTCTTACGATACGTGCTGTAGTCTACTACCATTTCTCTATGACCACTGGGGTTAACACCCTTACTCTTACGATACATGCTGTAGTCTACTACCATTTCTCTATGACCACTGGGGTTAACACCCTTACGATACGTGCTGTAGTCTACTACCATTTCTCTATGACCACTGGGGTTAACACCCTTACACGATACGTGCTGTAGTCTACTACCATTTCTCTATGACCTCTGGGGTTAACACCCTTACTCTTACGATACGTGCTGTAGTCTACTACCATTTCTCTATGACCTCTGGGGTTAACACCCTTACTCTTACGATACGTGCTGTAGTCTACTACCATTTCTCTATGACCACTGGGGTTAACACCCTTACGATACGTGCTGTAGTCTACTACCATTTCTCTATGACCACTGGGGTTAACACCCTTACTCTTACGATACGTGCTGTAGTCTACTACCATTTCTCTACTGTCACTGGGGTTAACACCCTTACTCTTACGATACGTGCTGTAGTCTACTACCATTTCTCTATGACCACTGGGGTTAACACCCTTACTCTTACGATACATGCTGTAGTCTACTACCATTTCTCTATGACCACTGGGGTTAACACCCTTACGATACGTGCTGTAGTCTACTACCATTTCTCTATGACCACTGGGGTTAACACCCTTACGATACGTGCTGTAGTCTACTACCATTTCTCTATGACCTCTGGGGTTAACACCCTTACTCTTACGATACGTGCTGTAGTCTACTACCATTTCTCTATGACCTCTGGGGTTAACACCCTTACTCTTACGATACGTGCTGTAGTCTACTACCATTTCTCTATGACCACTGGGGTTAACACCCTTACGATACGTGCTGTAGTCTACTACCATTTCTCTATGACCACTGGGGTTAACACCCTTACTCTTACGATACGTGCTGTAGTCTACTACCATTTCTCTACTGTCACTGGGGTTAACACCCTTACTCTTACGATACGTGCTGTAGTCTACTACCATTTCTCTATGACCACTGGGGTTAACACCCTTACTCTTACGATACATGCTGTAGTCTACTACCATTTCTCTATGACCACTGGGGTTAACACCCTTACGATACGTGCTGTAGTCTACTACCATTTCTCTATGACCACTGGGGTTAACACCCTTACGATACGTGCTGTAGTCTACTACCATTTCTCTATGACCTCTGGGGTTAACACCCTTACTCTTACGATACGTGCTGTAGTCTACTACCATTTCTCTATGACCTCTGGGGTTAACACCCTTACTCTTACGATACGTGCTGTAGTCTACTACCATTTCTCTATGACCACTGGGGTTAACACCCTTACGATACGTGCTGTAGTCTACTACCATTTCTCTATGACCACTGGGGTTAACACCCTTACTCTTACGATACGTGCTGTAGTCTACTACCATTTCTCTACTGTCACTGGGGTTAACACCCTTACTCTTACGATACGTGCTGTAGTCTACTACCATTTCTCTATGACCACTGGGGTTAACACCCTTACTCTTACGATACATGCTGTAGTCTACTACCATTTCTCTATGACCACTGGGGTTAACACCCTTACGATACGTGCTGTAGTCTACTACCATTTCTCTATGACCACTGGGGTTAACACCCTTACGATACGTGCTGTAGTCTACTACCATTTCTCTATGACCTCTGGGGTTAACACCCTTACTCTTACGATACGTGCTGTAGTCTACTACCATTTCTCTATGACCTCTGGGGTTAACACCCTTACTCTTACGATACGTGCTGTAGTCTACTACCATTTCTCTATGACCACTGGGGTTAACACCCTTACGATACGTGCTGTAGTCTACTACCATTTCTCTATGACCACTGGGGTTAACACCCTTACTCTTACGATACGTGCTGTAGTCTACTACCATTTCTCTATGACCACTGGGGTTAACACTCTTACGATACGTGCTGTAGTCTACTACCATTTCTCTATGACCACTGGGGTTAACACCCTTACTCTTACGATACGTGCTGTAGTCTTCTACCATTTCTCTATGACCTCTGGGGTTAACACCCTTACTCTTACGATACGTGCTGTAGTCTACTACCATTTCTCTATGACCTCTGGGGTTAACACCCTTACTCTTACGATACGTGCTGTAGTCTACTACCATTTCTCTATGACCACTGGGGTTAACACCCTTACTCTTACGATACGTGCTGTAGTCTACTACCATTTCTCTATGACCACTGGGGTTAACACCCTTACTCTTACGATACGTGCTGTAGTCTACTACCATTTCTCTATGACCACTGGGGTTAACACCCTTACGATACGTGCTGTAGTCTACTACCATTTCTCTATGACCTCTGGGGTTAACACCCTTACGATACGTGCTGTAGTCTACTACCATTTCTCTATGACCACTGGGGTTAACACCCTTACTCTTACGATACGTGCTGTAGTCTACTACCATTTCTCTACTGTCACTGGGGTTAACACCCTTACGATACGTGCTGTAGTCTACTACCATTTCTCTATGACCACTGGGGTTAACACCCTTACGATACGTGCTGTAGTCTACTACCATTTCTCTATGACCTCTGGGGTTAACACCCTTACGATACGTGCTGTAGTCTACTACCATTTCTCTATGACCACTGGGGTTAACACCCTTACTCTTACGATACGTGCTGTAGTCTGCTACCATTTCTCTACTGCCACTGGGGTTAACACCCTTACTCTGACGATACGTGCTGTAGTCTACTACCATTTCTCTACTGCCACTGGGGTTAACACCCTTACTCTGACGATACGTGCTGTAGTCTACTACCATTTCTCTATGACCACTGGGGTTACCACCCTTACTCTTACGATACGTGCTGTAGTCTACTACCATTTCTCTATGACCACTGGGGTTAACACCCTTACTCTTACGATACATGCTGTAGTCTACTACCATTTCTCTATGACCACTGGGGTTAACACCCTTACGATACGTGCTGTAGTCTACTACCATTTCTCTATGACCACTGGGGTTAACACCCTTACGATACGTGCTGTAGTCTACTACCATTTCTCTATGACCTCTGGGGTTAACACCCTTACTCTTACGATACGTGCTGTAGTCTACTACCATTTCTCTATGACCTCTGGGGTTAACACCCTTACTCTTACGATACGTGCTGTAGTCTACTACCATTTCTCTATGACCACTGGGGTTAACACCCTTACGATACGTGCTGTAGTCTACTACCATTTCTCTATGACCACTGGGGTTAACACCCTTACTCTTACGATACGTGCTGTAGTCTACTACCATTTCTCTACTGTCACTGGGGTTAACACCCTTACTCTTACGATACGTGCTGTAGTCTACTACCATTTCTCTATGACCACTGGGGTTAACACCCTTACTCTTACGATACATGCTGTAGTCTACTACCATTTCTCTATGACCACTGGGGTTAACACCCTTACGATACGTGCTGTAGTCTACTACCATTTCTCTATGACCACTGGGGTTAACACCCTTACGATACGTGCTGTAGTCTACTACCATTTCTCTATGACCTCTGGGGTTAACACCCTTACTCTTACGATACGTGCTGTAGTCTACTACCATTTCTCTATGACCTCTGGGGTTAACACCCTTACTCTTACGATACGTGCTGTAGTCTACTACCATTTCTCTATGACCACTGGGGTTAACACCCTTACGATACGTGCTGTAGTCTACTACCATTTCTCTATGACCACTGGGGTTAACACCCTTACTCTTACGATACGTGCTGTAGTCTACTACCATTTCTCTACTGTCACTGGGGTTAACACCCTTACTCTTACGATACGTGCTGTAGTCTACTACCATTTCTCTATGACCACTGGGGTTAACACCCTTACTCTTACGATACATGCTGTAGTCTACTACCATTTCTCTATGACCACTGGGGTTAACACCCTTACGATACGTGCTGTAGTCTACTACCATTTCTCTATGACCACTGGGGTTAACACCCTTACGATACGTGCTGTAGTCTACTACCATTTCTCTATGACCTCTGGGGTTAACACCCTTACTCTTACGATACGTGCTGTAGTCTACTACCATTTCTCTATGACCTCTGGGGTTAACACCCTTACTCTTACGATACGTGCTGTAGTCTACTACCATTTCTCTATGACCACTGGGGTTAACACCCTTACGATACGTGCTGTAGTCTACTACCATTTCTCTATGACCACTGGGGTTAACACCCTTACTCTTACGATACGTGCTGTAGTCTACTACCATTTCTCTATGACCACTGGGGTTAACACTCTTACGATACGTGCTGTAGTCTACTACCATTTCTCTATGACCACTGGGGTTAACACCCTTACTCTTACGATACGTGCTGTAGTCTTCTACCATTTCTCTATGACCTCTGGGGTTAACACCCTTACTCTTACGATACGTGCTGTAGTCTACTACCATTTCTCTATGACCTCTGGGGTTAACACCCTTACTCTTACGATACGTGCTGTAGTCTACTACCATTTCTCTATGACCACTGGGGTTAACACCCTTACTCTTACGATACGTGCTGTAGTCTACTACCATTTCTCTATGACCACTGGGGTTAACACCCTTACTCTTACGATACGTGCTGTAGTCTACTACCATTTCTCTATGACCACTGGGGTTAACACCCTTACGATACGTGCTGTAGTCTACTACCATTTCTCTATGACCTCTGGGGTTAACACCCTTACGATACGTGCTGTAGTCTACTACCATTTCTCTATGACCACTGGGGTTAACACCCTTACTCTTACGATACGTGCTGTAGTCTACTACCATTTCTCTACTGTCACTGGGGTTAACACCCTTACGATACGTGCTGTAGTCTACTACCATTTCTCTATGACCACTGGGGTTAACACCCTTACGATACGTGCTGTAGTCTACTACCATTTCTCTATGACCTCTGGGGTTAACACCCTTACGATACGTGCTGTAGTCTACTACCATTTCTCTATGACCACTGGGGTTAACACCCTTACTCTTACGATACGTGCTGTAGTCTGCTACCATTTCTCTACTGCCACTGGGGTTAACACCCTTACTCTGACGATACGTGCTGTAGTCTACTACCATTTCTCTACTGCCACTGGGGTTAACACCCTTACTCTGACGATACGTGCTGTAGTCTACTACCATTTCTCTATGACCACTGGGGTTACCACCCTTACTCTTACGATACGTGCTGTAGTCTACTACCATTTCTCTATGACCACTGGGGTTAACACCCTTACTCTTACGATACGTGCTGTAGTCTACTACCATTTCTCTATGACCACTGGGGTTACCACCCTTACTCTTACGATACGTGCTGTAGTCTACTACCATTTCTCTATGACCTCTGGGGTTAACACCCTTACTCTTACGATACGTGCTGTAGTCTACTACCATTTCTCTACTGTCACTGGGGTTAACACCCTTACTCTTACGATACGTGCTGTAGTCTACTACCATTTCTCTATGACCTCTGGGGTTAACACCCTTACTCTTACGATACGTGCTGTAGTCTACTACCATTTCTCTATGACCACTGGGGTTAACACCCTTACTCTTACGATACGTGCTGTAGTCTACTACCATTTCTCTATGACCACTGGGGTTAACACCCTTACTCTTACGATACGTGCTGTAGTCTTCTACCATTTCTCTATGACCACTGGGGTTAACACCCTTACTCTTACGATACGTGCTGTAGTCTACTACCATTTCTCTACTGTCACTGGGGTTAACACCCTTACTCTTACGATACGTGCTGTAGTCTACTACCATTTCTCTATGAACACTGGGGTTAACACCCTTACTCTTACGATACGTGCTGTAGTGTACTACCATTTCTCTATGACCTCTGGGGTTAACACCCTTACTCTTACGATACGTGCTGTAGTCTACTACCATTTCTCTATGACCACTGGGGTTAACACCCTTACTCTTACGATACGTGCTGTAGTCTTCTACCATTTCTCTACTGTCACTGGGGTTAACACCCTTACTCTTACGATACGTGCTGTAGTCTACTACCATTTCTCTACTGTCACTGGGGTTAACACCCTTACTCTTACGATACGTGCTGTAGTCTACTACCATTTCTCTATGACCACTGGGGTAAACACCCTTACTCTTACGATACGTGCTGTAGTCTACTACCATTTCTCTATGACCTCTGGGGTTAACACCCTTACTCTTACGATACGTGCTGTAGTCTTCTACCATTTCTCTATGACCACTGGGGTTACCACCCTTACTCTTACGATACGTGCTGTAGTCTTCTACCATTTCTCTATGACCACTGGGGTTAACACCCTTACTCTTACGATACGTGCTGTAGTCTACTACCATTTCTCTACTGTCACTGGGGTTAACACCCTTACTCTTACGATACGTGCTGTAGTCTACTACCATTTCTCTACTGTCACTGGGGTTAACACCCTTACTCTTACGATACGTGCTGTAGTGTACTACCATTTCTCTATGACCACTGGGGTTAACACCCTTACTCTTACGATACGTGCTGTAGTCTACTACCATTTCTCTATGACCACTGGGGTTAACTCCCTTACTCTTACGATACGTGCTGTAGTCTTCTACCATTTCTCTACTGTCACTGGGGTTAACACCCTTACTCTTACGATACGTGCTGTAGTCTACTACCATTTCTCTATGACCACTGGGGTAAACACCCTTACTCTTACGATACGTGCTGTAGTCTACTACCATTTCTCTATGACCACTGGGGTTAACACCCTTACTCTTACGATACGTGCTGTAGTCTACTACCATTTCTCTACTGCCACTGGGGTTAACACCCTTACTCTTACGATACGTGCTGTAGTCTACTACCATTTCTCTATGACCTCTGGGGTTAACACCCTTACTCTTACGATACGTGCTGTAGTCTTCTACCATTTCTCTATGACCACTGGGGTTACCACCCTTACTCTTACGATACGTGCTGTAGTCTTCTACCATTTCTCTATGACCACTGGGGTTAACACCCTTACTCTTACGATACGTGCTGTAGTCTACTACCATTTCTCTATGACCACTGGGGTTAACACCCTTACTCTTACGATACGTGCTGTAGTCTACTACCATTTCTCTACTGTCACTGGGGTTAACACCCTTACTCTTACGATACGTGCTGTAGTCTACTACCATTTCTCTATGACCACTGGGGTTAACACCCTTACTCTTACGATACGTGCTGTAGTGTACTACCATTTCTCTACTGCCACTGGGGTTAACACCCTTACTCTTACGATACGTGCTGTAGTCTACTACCATTTCTCTACTGTCACTGGGGTTAACACCCTTACTCTTACGATACGTGCTGTAGTCTACTACCATTTCTCTATGACCACTGGGGTTAACACCCTTACTCTTACGATACGTGCTGTAGTCTACTACCATTTCTCTACTGTCACTGGGGTTAACACCCTTACTCTTACGATACGTGCTGTAGTGTACTACCATTTCTCTACTGTCACTGGGGTTAACACCCTTACTCTTACGATACGTGCTGTAGTCTTCTACCATTTCTCTATGACCACTGGGGTTAACACCCTTACTCTTACGATACGTGCTGTAGTCTACTACCATTTCTCTATGACCACTGGGGTTACCACCCTTACTCTTACGATACGTGCTGTAGTCTACTACCATTTCTCTATGACCACTGGGGTTAACTCCCTTACTCTTACGATACGTGCTGTAGTCTTCTACCATTTCTCTACTGTCACTGGGGTTAACACCCTTACTCTTACGATACGTGCTGTAGTCTTCTACCATTTCTCTATGACCACTGGGGTTAACACCCTTACTCTTACGATACGTGCTGTAGTCTACTACCATTTCTCTATGACCACTGGGGTTACCACCCTTACTCTTACGATACGTGCTGTAGTCTACTACCATTTCTCTATGACCACTGGGGTTAACTCCCTTACTCTTACGATACGTGCTGTAGTCTTCTACCATTTCTCTACTGTCACTGGGGTTAACACCCTTACTCTTACGATACGTGCTGTAGTCTACTACCATTTCTCTATGACCACTGGGGTAAACACCCTTACTCTTACGATACGTGCTGTAGTCTACTACCATTTCTCTATGACCACTGGGGTTAACACCCTTACTCTTACGATACGTGCTGTAGTCTACTACCATTTCTCTACTGCCACTGGGGTTAACACCCTTACTCTTACGATACGTGCTGTAGTCTACTACCATTTCTCTATGACCTCTGGGGTTAACACCCTTACTCTTACGATACGTGCTGTAGTCTTCTACCATTTCTCTATGACCACTGGGGTTACCACCCTTACTCTTACGATACGTGCTGTAGTCTTCTACCATTTCTCTATGACCACTGGGGTTAACACCCTTACTCTTACGATACGTGCTGTAGTCTACTACCATTTCTCTATGACCACTGGGGTTAACACCCTTACTCTTACGATACGTGCTGTAGTCTACTACCATTTCTCTACTGTCACTGGGGTTAACACCCTTACTCTTACGATACGTGCTGTAGTCTACTACCATTTCTCTATGACCACTGGGGTTAACACCCTTACTCTTACGATACGTGCTGTAGTGTACTACCATTTCTCTACTGCCACTGGGGTTAACACCCTTACTCTTACGATACGTGCTGTAGTCTACTACCATTTCTCTATGACCACTGGGGTTAACACCCTTACGATACGTGCTGTAGTCTACTACCATTTCTCTATGACCTCTGGGGTTAACACCCTTACGATACGTGCTGTAGTCTACTACCATTTCTCTATGACCACTGGGGTTAACACCCTTACTCTTACGATACGTGCTGTAGTCTACTACCATTTCTCTACTGTCACTGGGGTTAACACCCTTACGATACGTGCTGTAGTCTACTACCATTTCTCTATGACCACTGGGGTTAACACCCTTACGATACGTGCTGTAGTCTACTACCATTTCTCTATGACCTCTGGGGTTAACACCCTTACGATACGTGCTGTAGTCTACTACCATTTCTCTATGACCACTGGGGTTAACACCCTTACTCTTACGATACGTGCTGTAGTCTGCTACCATTTCTCTACTGCCACTGGGGTTAACACCCTTACTCTGACGATACGTGCTGTAGTCTACTACCATTTCTCTACTGCCACTGGGGTTAACACCCTTACTCTGACGATACGTGCTGTAGTCTACTACCATTTCTCTATGACCACTGGGGTTACCACCCTTACTCTTACGATACGTGCTGTAGTCTACTACCATTTCTCTATTACCACTGGGGTTAACACCCTTACTCTTACGATACGTGCTGTAGTCTACTACCATTTCTCTATGACCACTGGGGTTACCACCCTTACTCTTACGATACGTGCTGTAGTCTACTACCATTTCTCTATGACCTCTGGGGTTAACACCCTTACTCTTACGATACGTGCTGTAGTCTACTACCATTTCTCTACTGTCACTGGGGTTAACACCCTTACTCTTACGATACGTGCTGTAGTCTACTACCATTTCTCTATGACCTCTGGGGTTAACACCCTTACTCTTACGATACGTGCTGTAGTCTACTACCATTTCTCTATGACCACTGGGGTTAACACCCTTACTCTTACGATACGTGCTGTAGTCTACTACCATTTCTCTATGACCACTGGGGTTAACACCCTTACTCTTACGATACGTGCTGTAGTCTTCTACCATTTCTCTATGACCACTGGGGTTAACACCCTTACTCTTACGATACGTGCTGTAGTCTACTACCATTTCTCTACTGTCACTGGGGTTAACACCCTTACTCTTACGATACGTGCTGTAGTCTACTACCATTTCTCTATGAACACTGGGGTTAACACCCTTACTCTTACGATACGTGCTGTAGTGTACTACCATTTCTCTATGACCTCTGGGGTTAACACCCTTACTCTTACGATACGTGCTGTAGTCTACTACCATTTCTCTATGACCACTGGGGTTAACACCCTTACTCTTACGATACGTGCTGTAGTCTTCTACCATTTCTCTACTGTCACTGGGGTTAACACCCTTACTCTTACGATACGTGCTGTAGTCTACTACCATTTCTCTACTGTCACTGGGGTTAACACCCTTACTCTTACGATACGTGCTGTAGTCTACTACCATTTCTCTATGACCACTGGGGTAAACACCCTTACTCTTACGATACGTGCTGTAGTCTACTACCATTTCTCTATGACCTCTGGGGTTAACACCCTTACTCTTACGATACGTGCTGTAGTCTTCTACCATTTCTCTATGACCACTGGGGTTACCACCCTTACTCTTACGATACGTGCTGTAGTCTTCTACCATTTCTCTATGACCACTGGGGTTAACACCCTTACTCTTACGATACGTGCTGTAGTCTACTACCATTTCTCTACTGTCACTGGGGTTAACACCCTTACTCTTACGATACGTGCTGTAGTCTACTACCATTTCTCTACTGTCACTGGGGTTAACACCCTTACTCTTACGATACGTGCTGTAGTGTACTACCATTTCTCTATGACCACTGGGGTTAACACCCTTACTCTTACGATACGTGCTGTAGTCTACTACCATTTCTCTATGACCACTGGGGTTAACTCCCTTACTCTTACGATACGTGCTGTAGTCTTCTACCATTTCTCTACTGTCACTGGGGTTAACACCCTTACTCTTACGATACGTGCTGTAGTCTACTACCATTTCTCTATGACCACTGGGGTAAACACCCTTACTCTTACGATACGTGCTGTAGTCTACTACCATTTCTCTATGACCACTGGGGTTAACACCCTTACTCTTACGATACGTGCTGTAGTGTACTACCATTTCTCTACTGTCACTGGGGTTAACACCCTTACTCTTACGATACGTGCTGTAGTCTTCTACCATTTCTCTATGACCACTGGGGTTAACACCCTTACTCTTACGATACGTGCTGTAGTCTACTACCATTTCTCTATGACCACTGGGGTTACCACCCTTACTCTTACGATACGTGCTGTAGTCTACTACCATTTCTCTATGACCACTGGGGTTAACTCCCTTACTCTTACGATACGTGCTGTAGTCTTCTACCATTTCTCTACTGTCACTGGGGTTAACACCCTTACTCTTACGATACGTGCTGTAGTCTACTACCATTTCTCTATGACCACTGGGGTAAACACCCTTACTCTTACGATACGTGCTGTAGTCTACTACCATTTCTCTATGACCACTGGGGTTAACACCCTTACTCTTACGATACGTGCTGTAGTCTACTACCATTTCTCTACTGCCACTGGGGTTAACACCCTTACTCTTACGATACGTGCTGTAGTCTACTACCATTTCTCTATGACCTCTGGGGTTAACACCCTTACTCTTACGATACGTGCTGTAGTCTTCTACCATTTCTCTATGACCACTGGGGTTACCACCCTTACTCTTACGATACGTGCTGTAGTCTTCTACCATTTCTCTATGACCACTGGGGTTAACACCCTTACTCTTACGATACGTGCTGTAGTCTACTACCATTTCTCTATGACCACTGGGGTTAACACCCTTACTCTTACGATACGTGCTGTAGTCTACTACCATTTCTCTACTGTCACTGGGGTTAACACCCTTACTCTTACGATACGTGCTGTAGTCTACTACCATTTCTCTATGACCACTGGGGTTAACACCCTTACTCTTACGATACGTGCTGTAGTGTACTACCATTTCTCTACTGCCACTGGGGTTAACACCCTTACTCTTACGATACGTGCTGTAGTCTACTACCATTTCTCTATGACCACTGGGGTTAACACCCTTACGATACGTGCTGTAGTCTACTACCATTTCTCTATGACCTCTGGGGTTAACACCCTTACGATACGTGCTGTAGTCTACTACCATTTCTCTATGACCACTGGGGTTAACACCCTTACTCTTACGATACGTGCTGTAGTCTACTACCATTTCTCTACTGTCACTGGGGTTAACACCCTTACGATACGTGCTGTAGTCTACTACCATTTCTCTATGACCTCTGGGGTTAACACCCTTACGATACGTGCTGTAGTCTTCTACCATTTCTCTATGACCACTGGGGTTAACACCCTTACTCTTACGATACGTGCTGTAGTCTACTACCATTTCTCTATGACCACTGGGGTTAACACCCTTACTCTTACGATACGTGCTGTAGTCTACTACCATTTCTCTACTGTCACTGGGGTTAACACCCTTACTCTTACGATACGTGCTGTAGTCTACTACCATTTCTCTATGACCACTGGGGTTAACACCCTTACTCTTACGATACGTGCTGTAGTGTACTACCATTTCTCTACTGCCACTGGGGTTAACACCCTTACTCTTACGATACGTGCTGTAGTCTACTACCATTTCTCTATGACCACTGGGGTTAACACCCTTACGATACGTGCTGTAGTCTACTACCATTTCTCTATGACCTCTGGGGTTAACACCCTTACGATACGTGCTGTAGTCTTCTACCATTTCTCTATGACCACTGGGGTTAACACCCTTACTCTTACGATACGTGCTGTAGTCTACTACCATTTCTCTACTGTCACTGGGGTTAACACCCTTACTCTTACGATACGTGCTGTAGTCTACTACCATTTCTCTATGACCACTGGGGTTAACACCCTTACTCTTACGATACGTGCTGTAGTGTACTACCATTTCTCTACTGCCACTGGGGTTAACACCCTTACTCTTACGATACGTGCTGTAGTCTACTACCATTTCTCTATGACCACTGGGGTTAACACCCTTACGATACGTGCTGTAGTCTACTACCATTTCTCTATGACCTCTGGGGTTAACACCCTTACGATACGTGCTGTAGTCTACTACCATTTCTCTATGACCACTGGGGTTAACACCCTTACTCTTACGATACGTGCTGTAGTCTACTACCATTTCTCTACTGTCACTGGGGTTAACACCCTTACTCTTACGATACGTGCTGTAGTCTACTACCATTTCTCTATGACCACTGGGGTTAACACCCTTACTCTTACGATACGTGCTGTAGTCTACTACCATTTCTCTACTGTCACTGGGGTTAACACCCTTACTCTTACGATACGTGCTGTAGTGTACTACCATTTCTCTACTGTCACTGGGGTTAACACCCTTACTCTTACGATACGTGCTGTAGTCTTCTACCATTTCTCTATGACCACTGGGGTTAACACCCTTACTCTTACGATACGTGCTGTAGTCTACTACCATTTCTCTATGACCACTGGGGTTACCACCCTTACTCTTACGATACGTGCTGTAGTCTACTACCATTTCTCTATGACCACTGGGGTTAACTCCCTTACTCTTACGATACGTGCTGTAGTCTTCTACCATTTCTCTACTGTCACTGGGGTTAACACCCTTACTCTTACGATACGTGCTGTAGTCTACTACCATTTCTCTATGACCACTGGGGTAAACACCCTTACTCTTACGATACGTGCTGTAGTCTACTACCATTTCTCTATGACCACTGGGGTTAACACCCTTACTCTTACGATACGTGCTGTAGTCTACTACCATTTCTCTACTGCCACTGGGGTTAACACCCTTACTCTTACGATACGTGCTGTAGTCTACTACCATTTCTCTATGACCTCTGGGGTTAACACCCTTACTCTTACGATACGTGCTGTAGTCTTCTACCATTTCTCTATGACCACTGGGGTTACCACCCTTACTCTTACGATACGTGCTGTAGTCTTCTACCATTTCTCTATGACCACTGGGGTTAACACCCTTACTCTTACGATACGTGCTGTAGTCTACTACCATTTCTCTATGACCACTGGGGTTAACACCCTTACTCTTACGATACGTGCTGTAGTCTACTACCATTTCTCTACTGTCACTGGGGTTAACACCCTTACTCTTACGATACGTGCTGTAGTCTACTACCATTTCTCTATGACCACTGGGGTTAACACCCTTACTCTTACGATACGTGCTGTAGTGTACTACCATTTCTCTACTGCCACTGGGGTTAACACCCTTACTCTTACGATACGTGCTGTAGTCTACTACCATTTCTCTACTGTCACTGGGGTTAACACCCTTACTCTTACGATACGTGCTGTAGTCTACTACCATTTCTCTATGACCACTGGGGTTAACACCCTTACTCTTACGATACGTGCTGTAGTCTACTACCATTTCTCTACTGTCACTGGGGTTAACACCCTTACTCTTACGATACGTGCTGTAGTGTACTACCATTTCTCTACTGTCACTGGGGTTAACACCCTTACTCTTACGATACGTGCTGTAGTCTTCTACCATTTCTCTATGACCACTGGGGTTAACACCCTTACTCTTACGATACGTGCTGTAGTCTACTACCATTTCTCTATGACCACTGGGGTTACCACCCTTACTCTTACGATACGTGCTGTAGTCTACTACCATTTCTCTATGACCACTGGGGTTAACACCCTTACTCTTACGATACGTGCTGTAGTCTACTACCATTTCTCTACTGTCACTGGGGTTAACACCCTTACTCTTACGATACGTGCTGTAGTCTACTACCATTTCTCTATGACCACTGGGGTTAACACCCTTACTCTTACGATACGTGCTGTAGTCTACTACCATTTCTCTATGACCACTGGGGTTAACACCCTTACTCTTACGATACGTGCTGTAGTCTACTACCATTTCTCTACTGTCACTGGGGTTAACACCCTTACTCTTACGATACGTGCTGTAGTCTACTACCATTTCTCTACTGTCACTGGGGTTAACACCCTTACTCTTACGATACGTGCTGTAGTGTACTACCATTTCTCTACTGCCACTGGGGTTAACACCCTTACTCTTACGATACGTGCTGTAGTCTACTACCATTTCTCTACTGTCACTGGGGTTAACACCCTTACTCTTACGATACGTGCTGTAGTGTACTACCATTTCTCTACTGCCACTGGGTTTAACACCCTTACTCTTACGATACGTGCTGTAGTCTACTACCATTTCTCTACTGTCACTGGGGTTAACACCCTTACTCTTACGATACGTGCTGTAGTGTACTACCATTTCTCTATGACCTCTGGGGTTAACACCCTTACTCTTACGATACGTGCTGTAGTCTACTACCATTTCTCTATGACCTCTGGGGTAAACACCCTTACTCTTACGATACGTGCTGTAGTCTACTACCATTTCTCTACTGTCACTGGGGTTAACACCCTTACTCTTACGATACGTGCTGTAGTGTACTACCATTTCTCTATGACCTCTGGGGTTAACACCCTTACTCTTACGATACGTGCTGTAGTCTACTACCATTTCTCTATGACCTCTGGGGTTAACACCCTTACTCTGACGATACGTGCTGTAGTCTACTACCATTTCTCTATGACCTCTGGGGTTAACACCCTTACTCTTACGATACGTGCTGTAGTCTACTACCATTTCTCTATGACCACTGGGGTTACCACCCTTACTCTTACGATACGTGCTGTAGTCTACTACCATTTCTCTATGACCACTGGGGTTAACACCCTTACTCTTACGATACGTGCTGTAGTGTACTACCATTTCTCTACTGTCTCTGGGGTTAACACCCTTACTCTTACGATACGTGCTGTAGTCTACTACCATTTCTCTATGACCACTGGGGTTAACACCCTTACTCTTACGATACGTGCTGTAGTCTACTACCATTTCTCTATGACCACTGGTGTTAACACCCTTACTCTTACGATACGTGCTGTAGTGTACTACCATTTCTCTATTTCAACTGTCTTTTGTTGTCAAGAAGCCAAAGGCATAATCGTAGTCATATTAACAACTCATAGTTGTTGCATCTTAAGATCTCACCTTTTTCTAACGGTGATTTTAATCTCTGTCACAGATGAACCGCTTTCATCAGGTGCGCCGTTTAGAATGGGGTTTTCTCGCAAATTGCATTCTGGGAAATGTTTGAAAAGGACGTTTTATTGGCTGCTTCACTACAGGAGCTCTCTTCTTAAGAGGCATTACAATCATCTACATGTGATTTCTGTCGTTCTGAGCACCGTGGGTGGTCACCCCGCCAATGGGTGACGCACCCAATGCATATGGGTCCGGTGGAAATCTTTCTGGTCACGTTTTCCTAACAGAAACCCTGCTGTAGTTCTAAACTATCTGACTCAGGACCAAACAGTTGTCAGAATCCCTGAACAAACACATTTACAGACATGTTTTCAACACACCTGCAGTGAGCACATCAGATAGTTGCCGTAGAAACCCCCCCCCCGCCCCAGACTTTGTTGTGGGTCTGTTTGCCAAACTCTCGGTTCAGATAAGTGATGGTCCCTTTCTCTATGATCTCTACCCCTATTTACTAAACAACATTGTTTCATTTACTTGTTTCTATTCGATGCTGTTTAATCTCTGCTGTTGTCGCTTCCTGTCTCTCCCTGTAGGTTCTGCTGTCCAGCCTGTAGAGCTGGTGTGTAAAGGACTGTTGAAGTCTATATGTGTAGCTAAAGGCTCTGCTCTGCTGTTGTCTCTGTTCCTTCCTGTCTCTCCCTGTAGGTTCTGCTGTCCAGTCTGTAGAGCTGGTGTGTAAAGGACTGTCTATATGTGTAGCTAAAGGCTCTGCTCTGCTGTTGTCTCTGTTCCTTCCTGTCTCTCCCTGTAGGTTCTGCTGTCCAGTCTGTAGAGCTGGTGTGTAAAGGACTGTTGAAGTCTATATGTGTAGCTAAAGGCTCTGCTCTGCTGTTGTCTCTGTTCCTTCCTGTCTCTCCCTGTAGGTTCTGGTGTCCAGTCTGTAGAGCTGGTGTGTAAAGGACTGTCTATATGTGTAGCTAAAGGCTCTGCTCTGCTGTTGTCTCTGTTCCTTCCTGTCTCTCCCTGTAGGTTCTGGTGTCCAGTCTGTAGAGCTGGTGTGTAATCTCTGCTGTTGTCTCTGTTCCTTCCTGTCTCTCCCTGTAGGTTCTGCTGTCCAGCCTGTAGAGCTGGTGTGTAAAGGACTGTCTATATGTGTAGCTAAAGGCTCTGCTCTGCTGTTGTCTCTGTTCCTTCCTGTCTCACTGCAGGGTCTGCTGTCCAGTCTGTAGAGCTGCTGTGTAAAGGACTGTCTATATGTGTAGCTAAAGGCTCTGCTCTGCTGTTGTCTCTGTTCCTTCCTGTCTCTCTGCAGGGTCTGCTGTCCAGTCTGTAGAGCTGCTGTGTAAAGGACTGTCTATATGTGTAGCTAAAGGCTCTGCTCTGCTGTTGTCTCTGTTCCTTCCTGTCTCTCTGCAGGGTCTGCTGTCCAGCCTGTAGAGCTGCTGTGTAAAGGACTGTCTATATGTGTAGCTAAAGGCTCTGCTCTGCTGTTGTCTCTGTTCCTTCCTGTCTCTCTGCAGGGTCTGCTGTCCAGCCTGTAGAGCTGCTGTGTAAAGGACTGTCTATATGTGTAGCTAAAGGCTCTGCTCTGCTGTTGTCTCTGTTCCTTCCTGTCTCTCTGCAGGGTCTGCTGTCCAGTCTGTAGAGCTGGTGTGTAAAGGACTGTCTATATGTGTAGCTAAAGGCTCTGCTCTGCTGTTGTCTCTGTTCCTTCCTGTCTCTCCCTGTAGGTTCTGCTGTCCAGTCTGTAGAGCTGCTGTGTAAAGGACTGTCTATATGTGTAGCTAAAGGCTCTGCTCTGCTGTTGTCTCTGTTCCTTCCTGTCTCTCCCTGTAGGTTCTGCTGTCCAGTCTGTAGAGCTGCTGTGTAAAGGACTGTCTATATGTGTAGCTAAAGGCTCTGCTCTGCTGTTGTCTCTGTTCCTTCCTGTCTCTCCCTGTAGGTTCTGCTGTCCAGCCTGTAGAGCTGCTGTGTAAAGGACTGTCTATATGTGTAGCTAAAGGCTCTGCTCTGCTGTTGTCTCTGTTCCTTCCTGTCTCTCCCTGTAGGTTCTGCTGTCCAGTCTGTAGAGCTGGTGTGTAAAGGACTGTCTATATGTGTAGCTAAAGGCTCTGCTCTGCTGTTGTCTCTGTTCCTTCCTGTCTCTCCCTGTAGGTTCTGCTGTCCAGCCTGTAGAGCTGCTGTGTAAAGGACTGTCTATATGTGTAGCTAAAGGCTCTGCTCTGCTGTTGTCTCTGTTCCTTCCTGTCTCTCCCTGTAGGTTCTGCTGTCCAGCCTGTAGAGCTGCTGTGTAAAGGACTGTCTATATGTGTAGCTAAAGGCTCTGCTCTGCTGTTGTCTCTGTTCCTTCCTGTCTCTCCCTGTAGGTTCTGCTGTCCAGTCTGTAGAGCTGGTGTGTAAAGGACTGTCTATATGTGTAGCTAAAGGCTCTGCTCTGCTGTTGTCTCTGTTCCTTCCTGTCTCTCCCTGTAGGTTCTGCTGTCCAGCCTGTAGAGCTGCTGTGTAAAGGACTGTCTATATGTGTAGCTAAAGGCTCTGCTCTGCTGTTGTCTCTGTTCCTTCCTGTCTCTCTGCAGGGTCTGCTGTCCAGTCTGTAGAGCTGGTGTGTAAAGGACTGTCTATATGTGTAGCTAAAGGCTCTGCTCTGCTGTTGTCTCTGTTCCTTCCTGTCTCTCCCTGTAGGTTCTGCTGTCCAGTCTGTAGAGCTGCTGTGTAAAGGACTGTCTATATGTGTAGCTAAAGGCTCTGCTCTGCTGCTGTCTCTGTTCCTTCCTGTCTCTCCCTGTAGGTTCTGCTGTCCAGCCTGTAGAGCTGGTGTGTAAAGGACTGTCTATATGTGTAGCTAAAGGCTCTGCTCTGCTGTTGTCTCTGTTCCTTCCTGTCTCTCCCTGTAGGTTCTGCTGTCCAGTCTGTAGAGCTGCTGTGTAAAGGACTGTCTATATGTGTAGCTAAAGGCTCTGCTCTGCTGTTGTCTCTGTTCCTTCCTGTCTCTCCCTGTAGGTTCTGCTGTCCAGTCTGTAGAGCTGGTGTGTAAAGGACTGTCTATATGTGTAGCTAAAGGCTCTGCTCTGCTGTTGTCTCTGTTCCTTCCTGTCTCTCCCTGTAGGTTCTGCTGTCCAGCCTGTAGAGCTGCTGTGTAAAGGACTGTCTATATGTGTAGCTAAAGGCTCTGCTCTGCTGTTGTCTCTGTTCCTTCCTGTCTCTCTGCAGGGTCAGGGAAGTCCTTCTCCATGATGGGGAATAAGAAGGCTCCAGGGCTGATCCCCAGGCTGTGCTGCTCCCTGTTTGAGAGGATCGGCCGGGAGGACAGCCAGGGTCTCTCCTTCAAGGTGGAGGTCTCCTACATGGAGATATACAACGAGAAGGTCCGTGACCTGCTGGACCCTAAAGGGTGAGTTTAGACGGACGGACGGATGGACACACACACACACACATGCACGGATATGCACACACACGGACTGATGTGCAGATGGATGTACACACACACACACACACACACACACACACACACACACACACACACACACACACACACACACACACACACACACACACACACACACACACACACACACACTCTCTCTCTCTAACTTGAACAGTCTTTGGAGTAGCCTATCTCATGGACTTATAAATGTTTATAAATGGTGTGGAACTGACCATATATCCTCGCTCTTCATAAATCATGGGCTTCCTGTACGCTGATTGGTTTATAAATGGTGTGGAACTGACCATATATCCTCGCTCTTCATAAATCATGGGCTTCATATACGCTGATTGGTTTATAAATGGTGTGGAACTGACCATATATCCTCGCTCTTCATAAATCATGGGCTTCATATACGCTGATTGGTTTATAAATGGTGTGGAACTGACCATATATCCTCGCTCTTCATAAATCATGGGCTTCCTGTACGCTGATTGGTTTATAAATGGTGTGGAACTGACCATATATCCTCGCTCTTCATAAATCATGGGCTTCCTGTACGCTGATTGGTTTATAAATGGTGTGGAACTGACCATATATCCTCGCTCTTCATAAATCATGGGCTTCCTGTACGCTGATTGGTTTATAAATGGTGTGGAACTGACCATATATCCTCGCTCTTCATAAATCATGGGCTTCCTGTACGCTGATTGGTTTATAAATGGTGTGGAACTGACCATAGGTAGGTCTGTTTTAATACAGTAGGTCTGTTTTAATACAGTAGGTCTGTTTTAATACAGTACATACAGTAGGTCTGTTTTAATACACTACATACAGTAGGTCTGTTTTAATACAGAACATACAGTAGGTCTGTTTTAATACACTACATACAGTAGGTCTGTTTTAATACACTACATACAGTAGGTCTGTTTTAATACAGAACATGCAGTAGGTCTGTTTTAATATAGTAGGTCTGCATTGATACAATACATACAGTAGGTCTGTTTTAATACAGAACATACAGTAGGTCTGTTTTAATATAGTAGGTCTGCATTGATACAATACATACAGTAGGTCTGTTTTAATACAGAACATACAGTAGGTCTGTTTTAATACAGTAGGTCTGTTTTAATACAGTAGGTCTGTTTTAATACAGTACATACAGTAGGTCTGTTTTAATACACTACATACAGTAGGTCTGTTTGAATACAGTAGGTCTGCTTTAATACAGTACATACAGTAGGTCTGCTTTAATACAGTACATACAGTAGGTCTGTTTTAATACAGTACATACAGTAGGTCTGCTTTAATACAGTACATACAGTAGGTCTGCTTTAATACAGTACATACAGTAGGTCTGTTTTAATACAGTACATACAGTAGGTCTGTTTTAATACAGTAGGTCTGTTTTAATACAGTACATACAGTACATCTGTTTTAATACAGTAGGTCTGTTTTAATACAGTACATACAGTAGGTCTGTTTTAATACAGTAGGTCTGTTTTAATACAGTACATATAGTAGGTCTGTTTTAATACAGTAGGTCTGTTTTAATACAGTTCATACAGTAGGTCTGTTTTAATACAGTTCATACAGTAGGTCTGTTTTAATACAGTAGGTCTGCATTAATACAATACATACAGTAGGTCTGTTTTAATACAGTTCATACAGTAGGTCTGTTTTAATACAGTAGGTCTGTTGTAATACAGTTCATACAGTAGGTCTGTTTTAATACAGTACATACAGTAGGTCTGTTTTAATACAGTAGGTCTGTTTTAATACAGTAGGTCTGTTTTAATACAGTAGGTCTGTTGTAAAACAGTACATACAGTAGGTCTGTTTTAATACAGTAGGTCTGTTTTAATACAGTAGGTCTGTTGTAAAACAGTACATACAGTAGGTCTGTTTTAATACAGTAGGTCTGTTTTAATACAGTAGGTCTGTTTTAATACAGTACATATAGTAGGTCTTGTGGCATTCTAATGATCTTGGATCCAATCCCAGTCAGTCAGATACCCAATCAGCTCTATGTGTACAAGCTCTCCTCTTGTTCCCAGTCTATAGGCACGTGTCCATGTACACAATGAAGCTCTGGGAACTTATGTTGACTGTCAAGTATTTTCTGATTCAGCTGCATTCTTAACAGATCTCATTCGGTCTGCGTCTGACAGGAGGGAGGGCGGTAAGGGAGGGCTAACTGACTGAGTGTGTATCAGGTACAGCTGTTAGAGAGCAGGGGTGGGTGTGGTGTGGTGTGTGTGTGGACACTGGACAGCCCTAGAGAGGGACAACATTGGAGCTCTCTGTCTGTGTAGCTGCAGATGTCTGTGAGAGGAGAGGATATAGCCAAGTCAGTCCCAGCTCCATGCAACTGACCTCTCTGTTATTTATTGGCTGAGACCCTCTCTCTGTGTCTCTCTCTCTCTGTGTGTCTCTTTCTGTGTCTCTCTCTCTGTGTGTCTCTCGGTCTTTCTCTCTCGGTCTCTCCCTCTCACGGTCTCTCTGTCTCTCGCTCTCTCGCTCTCTCTCACAGTCTCTCTCTCTCTCTCACCTTCTCTCTCTCTCTCTCTCTCTCTCTCTCTCTCTCTCTCACCTTCTCTCTCTCTCACCTTCTCTCTCTCTCACCTTCTCTCTCTCTGTCTCTGTCTCTCACTCTCTCTCTCTCACCTTCTCTCTCTCTGTCTCTCACTCTCTCTCTCACAGTGTCTCTCTCTGTCTCTCTCTCTCTCTCTCTCTCTCTCTCTCGCTCTGTGTGTGTGTGTTCAATTCAATATAAGGGCTTTATTGGCATGGGTATCTCTGTATGTATCTCTGTATGTATCTCTGTGTGTATCTCTGTGTGTATCTCTGTATGTATCGCTGTATATATCTCTCTGTGTATCTCTGTATATATCTCTGTGTGTATCTGTATGTATCTCTGTGTGTATCTCTGTATGTATCTCTGTGTGTATCTGTATATATCTCTGTGTGTATCTGTATGTATCTCTGTGTGTATCTCTGTATATATCTCTGTGTGTATCTCTGTATATATCTCTGTGTGTATCTCTATATATGTATCTCTGTATGTATCTCTGTGTGTATCTCTGTAAATATCTCTGTGTGTATCTCTGTATATATCTCTGTGTGTATCTCTGTATATATCTCTGTGTGTATCTCTGTATATATCTCTGTGTGTATCTCTGTGTGTATCTCAGTGTCTCATCAGTTTGGTTCAACTGTAGGCTGACCACTCTGAACTTTCCCTCTCTGTCTGTCATCCCCTGTTGTAAACCTAGAGACAGGCCCCACACACACACACACACACACACACACACACACACACACACACACACACACACACACACACACACACACACACACACACACACACACACACACACACACACACACACACACACTTCCCCCTGTCTGTCCTCCCCTGTTAGACATATTGATTTGAACAGAGAGCAGCCAATTTGAGCTGTGAACTTGAGTTTTGCCAACCTCTGTAAATCTACTTCTCCAGAGAGAGAGAGGAGGCCTATATAGTGATATATAGTCTGTGTGTGTAGGTGAAAGAGAGGAGGCCTATATAGTGATATATAGTCTGTGTGTGTAGGTGAGAGAGAGGAGGCCTATATAATGATATATAGTCTGTGTGTGTAGGTGAGAGAGAGGAGGCATATATAGTGATATATAGTCTGTGTGTGTAGGTGAGAGAGAGGAGGCCTATATAGTGATATATAGTCTGTGTGTGTAGGTGAGAGAGAGGAGGCCTATATAGTGATATATAGTCTGTGTGTGTAGGTGAGAGAGAGGAGGCATATATAGTCTGTGTGTGTAGGTGAGAGAGAGGAGGCCTGTATAGTGATATATAGTCTGTGTGTGTAGGTGAGAGAGAGGAGGCCTATATAGTGATATATAGTAGGTGTGTGTAGGTGAGAGAGAGGAGGCCTATATAGTCTGTGTGTGTAGGTGAGAGAGAGGAGGCCTATATAGTGATATATAGTCTGTGTTTTTAGGTGAGAGAGAGGAGGCCTATATAGTGATATATAGTCTGTGTGTGTAGATGAGAGAGAGGAGGCCTATATAGTGATATATAGTCTGTGTGTGTAGGTGAGAGAGAGGAGGCATATATAGTGATATATAGTCTGTGTGTGTAGGTGAGAGAGAGGAGGCCTATATAGTGATATATAGTCTGTGTGTGTAGGTGAGAGAGAGGAGGCATATATAGTGATATATAGTCTGTGTGTGTAGGTGAGAGAGAGGAGGCATATATAGTGATATATAGTCCGTGTGTGGAGGTGAGAGAGAGGAGGCCTATATAGTGATATATAGTCTGTGTGTGTAGGTGAGAGAGAGGAGGCCTATATAGTGATATATAGTCTGTGTGTGTAGGTGAGAGAGAGGAGGCCTATATAGTGATATATAGTCTGTGTGTGTAGGTGAGAGAGAGGAGGCCTATATAGTGATATATAGTCTGTGTGTGTAGGTGAGAGAGAGGAGGCCTATATAGTGATCTATAGTCTGTGTGTGTAGGTGAGAGGGGGGGTTGGGGGGCGCTAAGTCGACCGTCACTGATCTCAAGCTTTCCCACCCCCTCTGGCAAACAGCCAAGTGAAGATCAGGTTCAACCCATCTGCACCACCTAGTGAAGAACACACACACACACATACTGCACCACCTAGTGAAGAACACACACATACTGCACCACCTAGTGAAGAACACACACACACACATACACATACTGCACCACCTAGTGAAGAACACACACACACATACACATACTGTACCACCTAGTGAAGAACACACACACACACACACACACTGCACCACCTAGTGAAGAACACACACATACTGCACCACCTAGTGAAGAACACACACACACACATACACATACTGCACCACCTAGTGAAGAACACACACACACATACACATACTGTACCACCTAGTGAAGAACACACACACACACACACACACTGCACCACCTAGTGAAGAACACACACACATACTGCACCACCTAGTGAAGAACACACACATACTGCACCACCTAGTGAAGAACACACACACACACATACACATACTGCACCACCTAGTGAAGAACACACACACACATACACATACTGTACCACCTAGTGAAGAACACACACACACACACACACACTGCACCACCTAGTGAAGAACACACACACATACTGCACCACCTAGTGAAGAACACACACACACACACACTGCACCACCTAGTGAATAACACACACACATACACACACACATACTGCACCACCTAGTGAAGAACACACACACACACATACACACATACTGCACCACCTAGTGAAGAACACACACACACACATACTGCACCACCTAGTGAAGAACACACACACATACACACACACACACTGTACCACCTAGTGAAGAACACACACACACACTGCACCACCTAGTGAAGAACACACACACATACACACACACACACACACACTGCACCACCTAG